>NC_069499.1:935266157-935476157 GCF_027579735.1 Bombina bombina | reverse complement strand
GGTTTGTCGTTTGTGACCTGGACTCAAATCTGCCCTCCCCACCCACCGGTGCTGCGTGTGGGGAGTCGGCAGGGTTCGTAGTTTACAAGGTTGTGTCGGTCCCTCCCCTACAGCTAAGGATCTCCATAGGACCCGGCTGCAGAGAGCAATAATCCAGCACAGGTGTGATCGCAAGGATAGTGCGAGAACCGGAATGCAGCAGGACGTGTAAGGAGTCTGGGCAAAAGGAAGGAAAAGAGACACCGCGGACCGCTGGGCTCAGTTCTGTGTTGTAAATCTCCAAGACAAGGATTGAGAGAAGTACTTCGCCGCAGCAGGGGTGAGTGCGGGGTAAACTTGATTTCCCTTGATACGGACTGTTTAAGTTTGTCCTATACATTTGGCCAGGTTCGGAGTAATTATGTTTAAAAATGGAAAACTGACAAGGGCAGCGGCTGGTCACTGAGGACCATTAAAGTCACAATACCGAGGAGTAAAAGTTACAGGTTATATCCCATATCCAGGGGTAGTTGTGTTCTTCAGTGGCAAGGGAAATCTATATAAATTTTCTGAGACTGCCATAAAATCAGAATTCTGAAGCCCTTGTACCTATACAACTCTAACTCACCAAAGACTGAATTGCTAATTATTGTATATAAGAAAAAGGGAAGAAAAAAGGGAGAAAAAGGACTTTACATCTAAAACCCTTATAGGGTATGGTTTTGCTGTTTTGGACTGATTCAGTTGAGGGGTTATGTTATCAATAATATGATAATTCACTGTTTTTGAGAGGCTTTGTAACATCTCTTGCTTCAAGAGGAAGAGAGGGGAGGAAGGGGGAGAAGAGAGTAAAAAGGGAAGAAAAACTTCCCTGGCATAAATTAGATCACTCATCATAAAGGGATGACAAATAATATACAAAGCCAACGCAGTATATAGATCACTAGAACCAGCAAAGTAAATATTAAATATACTGATGATTCTTAAAGGAGCTAAAGGATAAAATCTATAACCCAGCAAGGGTAAATCATCCCTGGAAGTGGTTATCAACCACTTCCCAGGAAATTGTCAGATATTAAGCACAAGCTAAGTAATAGTGGCGACACAAGTTAAGGAATTTACTATTATCAAAAATATACATATAATAATTTGCAATACCCACATATATTTTAAGAATAGCGGCAGAAAGGAAAAAAACACTCTTAAAAGGAAAATTGCATATCATGGTTTTTTAGAACTCTAAATTAAATAGATTTATAGTCCCAAGGGAGAGGAAAGGAGAAAGAGGAAAGAAAAGCCTATAGAATTAAAGCAAAAGGTTAGGTAATAACTTACCTGGTATAAACAATATTGGATAAGCTCTTCTAACTCAGAGTGGGCGTGTATAAAATAAGTGGATACTCCTCTAGCTAAATCTAGATGAAATAATTTAGATAAATAAAAAATAAAGGTGATTAAAGGTTATACTACAAAAAGTACTATAATTTAATTATTAACAGTACAGAAAGTCGAAGCATTAGCTGTAGGTTGAAGAGAAATCGGAATAAATGTATAGGCATTAGATACCCTTATTTCGCCGCCATTTCCTGGTCTTATTACCACTTTTAATCCTTGATTATAGTTTTGTTTTTTCTTTTCCCCACATTCACAATACGGTGATTCACACTGCACACTTCACTTTCTGATTTTTAGAGAATTTCACCCCCACCTTTACTTTTTTTTTTTTTTTTTTTCTTCTCTTTAACTTTTTCCCCCTCACCCCTAGTGAGTAAAGTTACACACCCCACTTCAATCCTTAATAACACACGGAGCACAAGAGTATTCCTTTTATGGATAAATACGTCACATCTCCTTCTGTCACTTCTAAACACAATCCAGGCATGACGTCGAAAAATAAGGAACGCAGAAATAAGAATCTTTCTGAACCCTCACCCGAAATCTCTGTAGAAACTACTCCATCAAAAAGTCAAAAATCTACAACCCTTCAAGATAATCAAGCTTTAGTAAATAGCATTTTAGAGGCCATATCACCCAAATTTGACACCTTAAAGAATGAAATCAAGCAAGAAATCACTTCACTAACGATAGAGATCAGACAATTTGCTAAAAGACTTCAGGAAGTAGAGGAACGCATCTCAGAGTTAGAAGATACAACAAATACATATATACCTCAAATAGAGAACAACCAGAGCGAGATTTCTAAATTACAGGCAAAAATAGACGATTTAGAGAACAGGTCAAGGAGGAACAATCTGAGAATCATTGGATTCCCAGATTCCTCTAAACAAGAAGACCTTATGAAGGTTATGACTCATACCCTACCTTTAATGTTAAAAATGCCAGAAACTCAATCTCCTGCCCTAATTGAAAGAGTCCACAGACTGGGGAGAGTAACAGAGAGCTCCGCTAATCTAACCAATCCAAGACCAATCATAGCTAAATTCCTGAATTTTCAGGATAAAATGCGATTCCTTCAATATTATCGCAAAAACCAACCCATTCTATATGAAGGTAATAAAATCCTCCTGTTCCAGGACTTCTCTATTGAGACCTCCAGGAAGAGGAGGGAACTCTCCCCAGTCTGTGGCAAAATGATAAAAGCAGGGTGGCAGGCTACAGTTATATATCCTGCTAGACTCAGATTGTTTCTGCAAGGTCAGACTTTCTTTTATAACTCAGCAGCAGAGGCAGAAAAAAAATTAGCAGAACATGGCTGCAATGGATAATTATAGCATTTTATTTTCATGTTATTATATTAGTTGCTGTTTTTTGATTAAGTTCACTTTGCTTTTTCTTGTTTTAAAACTAATTATTAAAGGATGTTTTAAGGAAAAATATATATATATTTTTTTTTTCCCCCCTCTCTTTCTCTCTCCCCCCTTCCTCCGGATCTCTCTATCTCCTCAGAACGTCAACATATGTTTAAGGTAAAAACTTATGAAAAATAAGCTTAGAATTTCATCTTGGAATGTAGGAGGTATAACCTCCCCCATTAAGCGGAAGACAATTCTATCACACCTTCAGAGATTGAACACCTCTATTGCATTATTACAGGAAACGCACCTAAACACTGAGGAATCACTAAAATTAAAATCAGCATGGGTGGCAGAAGCTATATTCACCCCCTCATTAAATAGGAAAAAAGGTGTAGCTATTCTTCTTGGGAAAAAACTGATATATGATAAACTGTTAACAATAATAGACCCGGAAAGCAGATATATAATATTAAAAATTAAAATATTAAACTCAAAATATACTATTTGTAATCTATATGCACCCAATATAATTGACAATAGGTTTTGGGACTCTCTCCAGACTAAAATTCTTCAGGTAGCAGAGGGGCATGTGATCCTAGCTGGGGACTTTAATATGTCTCCTCGGTTCCCTATGGATAGACTTAGACGTGGGGACCCACAAAGGAAGACCAAAAAGGATAATCTAGAAACAAAACTTTATAATAACATATTTCTAAATCTGGCAGTTAGGGACGTGTGGAGGGCTCAGAACCCGGATACTAAGAACTATACTTGTTACTCAAAAGCTACCAAATCTTTATCAAGAATTGATCTCTTTCTAATCAATGATAGCTTATATCATACTGGGGCCAAGGCGGAGATTGCAGAAATCTGCATTTCAGATCACGCCCCTATAATGCTAGATATCCCAATTCAGAACTCTAATCCAAATGGGGCTCGCTTCTTCTATCCAAAATATTTAAGTAAAAATCTAAAATACATAAACTGGCTCAATAATAAATTGATGGAATTTTTTAAACTAAATGAGGGCTCAGTATCTAACCCCTCGACTCTCTGGGAGGCAGCAAAAGCCGTTTTAAGAGGGGATATTATTGCTTATACAACAAAAATTAAGCGTGACTCCCAAGCAAAGGAAAGGCAGATAACAGCTATGGTAACAAATTCATATAATAGATACCTGATATCCCCGACCGAGGAAAATTGGAAAAAATATATCAAAGCAAAACGGGAACGAGATACCTTTATGACCACGCATACAATACAGACAGAGCTGAAATACCAATCTAAACTCTCTAAATATGGCAATAAGTCTGGTAAACTGCTTTCCAAACTGGTGAAGAACTCTAAACAATCTAATACAATCGAATTCTTACAGGTTGAGAAGAAGCGGCTCAATACATCGGAAGAAATCTCAGAATCCTTCTTTGAGTACTATAAATCTATCTACTCATCTTCTCGGATTGAGAAAGCAGCGCAGGTTAGATTTTGGGAAAATTTACCTAATATAAGAGCTAGCGAGGACTTTAACGTTGCGTTAAATGCCCCGATTACCGAATTAGAAGTCGCTCAAACTATTCAGGCACTGAAGCCTGAGAAATCTCCTGGTCCTGATGCAATACCAAACGAATTTTACAGGTCCTCGGAATCTTTAATAACCCCCCATTTGACTAAACTTTATAATTTTTACTATCAGGAAAATGCTCAGTTATCCCCCTACTTTGTGGAATCCCATACTATACTCATTCTTAAACCAGGAAAGGATCCACATAATAGAGAATCATATAGACAGATCGCATTATTAAACACAGACTATAAGATATTAACCACTATTATAGCTAAAAGACTTCAAAAGGGGTTAAACGAGATTATCCATAAAGATCAAGTGGGGTTCTTAACCAAACGAAGCTCGGCCGCCAAAATTAGACAACTTTTAATGATCATAGACTATTTTAAAAATTCAGAAGATAGGATCCCTGCAGATTTTTCAGACGCAGCAATACTCGCAATTGACGCAGAGAAAGCGTTCGATAGGGTTAGTCATGAGTATTTACTAGATACATTAGAACGATTTGGATTGAGGAATAATTTCCTCAACCTAGTGAAAAATATATGCTTACAGTCTTCCACGTCTATAGTTATACATGGAATATTATCGGAAAAAATTAGACTAGGAAAAGGTACACGGCAAGGTTGCCCACTCTCTCCGCTATTATTCAATCTCGCAATTGAACCACTAGCTAATAAAATTAGACAATTAGTTGAAGGCATAAGAATCTCAAAAAAAGAAGTTAAGGTGGCATTATATGCAGACGACCTACTACTATATATATCAAATACCCGTAAGAATATCCCATCACTTCTAGATATAATTGATCTGTATGGTTCCTGTTCAGGCTATAGAATGAATAAATCAAAATCAGAACTTCTGTGGCTAAGAAAAACAGAAAATTCCCTGAAAGAATATCCTTTCAAGTTGGTTTCTAAATCTTTTAGATATTTGGGCATATTGATATCCGCGGACCCACAAGATTGGTATTCTTTAAATATCACTCCATCTCTTTCACAATCTATCAACTATATGAGGAGCTGGCAGAATTTGCCTATATCCCTATCTGGTCGCATTGCGCTATTTAAAATGGTACTACTCCCGAAGCTATGCTACATGTTTCAAAATCTTCCTATTATCCTGAAAAGATATGATATTAAAAAATTTAACACCGCACTCCGATATTTTATCTGGCATTCAAAAAAACCTAGAATTTCTTTACAGAGACTAAATTTACCCAAGCAAATGGCTGGTCTAGCATTACCTGACATATATTTATATAATTTAGTTTTTTTAGGACGCATAGCAGCAGACTGGATTGCGGAGTCAAATCATTTTTCAGATTATGAGCTTGAAACAAATATGATCCATCCATTGCAGCCTATAGCACTGCTTCATCTCCCGCCTAAAAGTATTCCTAAACAAGTGAAAAATCTCACAACTATATATTCAATAATTTTAGCTTGGGGGAAGATAGGAGCTCGCGCTGAAGTAGATACCAACATTCCTAGATTTCAAAGTTTTTTGGGGAACCCCGAATTTCAGGAAGGAGCACAGTCAGCGATATTACAACACTGGTATAACCAAGGTTTTCATTGGGTATCCCAAATTTTTTCAGAGACAGGAAACATCAAATCCTTTGAAGATTTAAAACAGGAGTTTAAACTTAATAATAAAGATTTTTTTGTTTATCTACAAACCAGACATTATGCATCTCATCTCATTAGTAAATTTAGCTGGAAATGGTCTTGGGGTAAGCTGGATAATTGGATAATCTTGTGCAAAACAGGGCATTTCTCTATTGCCCCATGGTACAGGCATCTTGTTTCAATCAAAGGAAATTTAAACATGGAGAAAATAGCCTCAAAATGGACAAATCTCCTAGAGATAGATGTACTAGACGATACATATGTGGTCAGATCTCTGAGATTACTTTTTGAGTCTTCCATAGCTGAAACCTGGAGAGAGTCCCATATAAAACTATTGTATCAGTCCTATTTCACCCCGGATAAAGGATATAAATGGTATAATAAATTTAACAAATGTCCAAGATGCAATTTACCAGCAGCAGATTTAGCTCATATGATTTGGAACTGCCCCAGACTCAATCAATTCTGGAAAAAGATTGAATTCTGGTTGCTTAGAGTGATGAAAATTACATCTTTTACGCTTACATTCCCCATAATTATCTTCCTGATATCCAATAATAGGAATTTTTCTGATGCCAGGATGGTAAATGTAACTATCTTGGCAGTCAGAAACCTAATCTTTAAAAAATGGAAAACTAGATTTGTACCCTCAATTGCAGAAGTAAGGAATTATCTCAAGAAACAATTCTTAATTGAACAATTAGCTACAGATTTGAACTCAGAACAAGAAATAGTAACTTTTTTCAGGAAATGGGCAAAATTTATTAAAATATTTACACCTTCAGAAATTGATCATATGATCTTTCCGTTCAGAAACTCGGAAATAGTTTTACTAGATAATTGGTGATATCAGGAGAGAGTGGGGGGGGATCGGGAGGAGGAGAGATATTATTATTATTTTTCTTCATCCCCTTTTTTTTTTTTTTTTTTTCCGTTTTGATATGTTTGTGGCTATTCATTGTTTGGATCTGCTTCGTTCTGTTTCAAGAATTATATTAGGGAATATGAACGGCAGAAGACACACAGGTTTTCGCTTATTAGAATTGTAAGTTAAATAAGAGGACTCTTATAAGGATAGTGATTTAGATTTTGGTCTTTCTTTTTTTTTTTTTTTTTTTTTTTTTTCTTCTTCTTTTTTTTTGTTTTTTAGTGTTACACTAATATCGATGATGCAGTATTACACAAAAGTGCATTATGTGTGTTATTGTTTAAATTTAAAGAGAATTCTTAAGGATGCATTCTATGTATTGAAAATGGGAAAATCCCAGCTTGGTGTACCAATATATATATATAAATATTTTTTTTTTTTTTGCATAATGAACACAATGATTAATAAGAGAAAATGAAATTTGTTGTTCTAAAGGTACTTACTGTGTAATATAGTAAATCTTACCTGGCCCTGTGAGGTGCAGGGAGATTGAAATCATTTACTTGTACACTCTGCTGGATATAAATAAAAATATAAAAAAAAAAAAATTGTATTTTCTGTCTAAATCTTAGGGATACCAAACACATTTTGAAACTTGTCAATGACATTGAATGGATCCCCTTCATACACTCCTGGCTCACAGTGGATGTAACTGCACTGTATTCCTCAATTCCACATACTAAAGGTTTAGAAGCAATACGCTTCTTTCTTAGAGAATACTCTAATTATACCAATGGGTTCCAGGAGTTTGTGATAGAGGTAACGTCATTTCTCCTTACACATAACTTTTGTTAATTTTAGGGTACTTTTTATCTACAGATATGTGGGACAGCAATGTGGGCGAAATTCGCCCCCTCTTACGCCAACTTATTTCTTGGTTGGTGGGAGCTGTCCCACATATTTGGGGATGAAAACCCTTTTAGACAATGTAACTCTTTTTATAAAAGATACATTGATGACCTCATCTTTGTATTTAAAGGGACATAATACTCATATGTTAAATCACTTGAAACTGATGCAGTATAACTGTAAAAAGCTGACAGGAAAATATCACCTGAGCATCACTATGTAAAAAAGGAAGATATTTTACCTCACAATCTCCTCAGCTCAGCAGAGTAAGTTCTGTATAAAAAGTTATACTTCACCTGCTCCCAGCTGCAGGTAAAAATAAAAAAAAAATGAAGAAATGAACAGCAGCCAATCAGCATCAGCAGTGCTGAGGTCATGAACTCTTACTGTGATCTTATGAGATTTGACTTAACTCTCATGAGATTTCATAGTAAGCTTCCGTTACCTGATTGGTGAAATAATATGAGAGTTCACAAGGCTCATCCTTTCAGCTGTCCCAGGACAGACACACTAAAATGCTGCTTAGAAATCCTTTACAATGGGAGGTGGCTACTGAGGAACTTTTGAGGTAAAATATCTTTCTTTTTTACATAGAGTTGTTCAGGAGATATTTTCTAGTCAGCTTTTTACAGCTATGCTGCATCACTTTCAAGTGTTTAAACATTTGGGTATTATGGCCCTTTAAGGGAAACAAACAGAAGGCCATGAATTTTGTGGATTGGCTAAATACCAATGACTTAAATTTGAGATTTACCTTTGATTTTCAAGAAGAATCAATTAATTTCCTAGATGTAACATTTAAAGTAGGAAGTGATAATAGAATAACCACAGATGTCTATTGTAAACCAATAGCAGGTAATACCCTGCTACATGCTAAATCCTTTCATCCTAAATATGTACCCCATGCAGTGGCTAAAGGACAATATGTCCGACTAAAAATAAACTGTAGTAATAATGAGATGTACCAAACTAGGGCTAATGAACTTACCTCGCGTCTTAGACAAAGAGACTACCCAAAAAGATTAATTGATAAAGCACGTAATGAAGTGGCAGCGATGGAACGTGACCTTCTTTTACAAGATAATATAGAGGGCAAGGAACACTCTAATCAATTTAAAGGTGTAACTTTCGTGACAGGCCACAGTTAATCAGATATGTGGCATAGTGAAAAAACATTTTAGTCTTTTATTTGCTGATAAGTTAACATCATGCGTAGACAAGGGCATTAGACGAGGAAGAACAATTGGCAATATGGTTTCTCCATCTGATCTACCATCTTTAGAAACCAACAAGAGTTCATGGCTCAAACACTTAGGCTTTTATAGATGTGGTAGGAATAAATGCAAACCTTGTGACTATGCATTAATATCCAAAACATTTAAGTCTGAAGTCACTCAAGAAAAGTGACTCAAGAAAAGTTTAAATTGTAACTCTACCTTTGTCATATATGCCATTACATGTATTTTGTGTAAGAGGCAGTATGTAGGACAAACTACATGAGATGTAGGCTCTAGAATTAGAGAATTTTTTTTCCTCTATTTCAGTAGGAAAGTCTACCACACCACTCGTCCAACATTTTTTACTCGGTCATAACAAATGTTTGGATTCTTTCAGATGGCAAGTGATAAACAAAACTATACTTCCCAAGAGAGGAGGGGATAAGTACAAAATTTTGAGTAGGAATGAGATGTACTGGATATTCAGACTTGAAACTAGAATCCCTTATGGATTTAATTCTGAATATGACTTTATTAACCATTGGCAAATATAGGCTATTGGATGAAGCTAGTATACCTTATTAAGCACTTTTAAGATTCTTTAATTACCATCTATTACTTTTTAATCCTCAACTCCCAAATATAGTATAGTGGGTTTATTCGAAGTCTGTGAAGCAGGTAACCTAGGTTCGATTCCCACTCAAACTAATCCTAACCATTTTGGTTTTCTTTAAGAAACCTATTTTCTTTTGCTGTATATTATAGAGGCATACTAATAGCCCCATATTACCCTATAGTCTAATGGGTTTCACTAGTGCCTAAGAAGTAGGATACCCAGGTTCGAATCCCCTTGACAGCCGCTGTTTCCTTGGGTCTCTCTATGGTAGATATAGGTTAAATTCGTTTAATGATTTTGGATAAGAATAGTTTTTAGTTTCCTTTGATGATACGTTTTGGGGTATTTTTTACTATTTTTCTATTAATAATTAAGCACACTTCATGTTCATTTATATATGTTTGTTTCTGCCCAAATAATGAATAGTCACTGTTCTCCGTATATATGTTTCACATTGCTCTTGTATTGTACAACTGATTTTGGTTTGCTGATACCAGTAAGATAATACTAAATAGATTGTTTCGTCCACGGTATATGGGGTGTTAATTAATTATTTAGAGATAATTATCATACAGCTGTGATTCTAAGTTTTAACCAATAGCAGTTTAGGACTGGTAATAAGTACTGTTTTCCTACTGAGTACTGACAAGCTATGACTACGGCCTGTGTGCTGAAACGCGTAAGCTATTCCTAAACAGCTGTTAAATGATACTTGTTTTTATCTGTGGTGATGTGGGAGAAAATGGACTTTTAAATTTTGTGCTGCTGCATTAAATAAAAGCTATGTTTACACTAAGGATATCGCTCTCCTCCAAGTTTTTGAATCCTGTCTAAATCATGAAAGAAAAATTTTGGGTTTCATTTCTCTTTAAAGTGCCATAATAATTTAAAAATGGCATGCTCTAATTTGCATATCATTTTTCAACTATTGACCCAGTTCTAATGTGTGTTTAACCAGCAACTCAGATGTGCAACTAGCATTGCTGATTGGATCAACCTCAGGTTCTGCTCAGGACCGGCAATGCACCACTGTTCCTCAGAGACGCTTCTACTTTGTGTTTAACCCCTTTGCAGTTACATCAAAACAAATATGTGTTTCTTCTGTTATGTGTGATCAGTCCACGGGTCATCATTACTTCTGGGATATAACTCCTCCCCAACAGGAAATGCAAGAGGATTCACCCAGCAGAGCTGCATATAGCTCCTCCCCTCTACGTCAGTCCCAGTCATTCTCTTGCACCCAACGACTAGATAGGATGTGTGAGAGGACTATGGTGATTATACTTAGTTTTTATGACTTCAATCAAAAGTTTGTTATTTTAAAATAGCACCGGAGCGTGTTATTACTTCTCTGGCAGAGTTTGAGGAAGAATCTGACAGAGATTTTTTACTATGATTTTAACCGGAGTCGTTAAGATCATATTGCTGTTCTCGACCATCTGAGGGAGGTAAAGGCTTCAGATCAGGGGACAGCGGGCAGATGAATCTGCATTGAGGTATGTGGCAGTTTTTATTTTCTGAATGGAATTGATGAGAAAAGCCTGCCATACCGTTAAAATGACATGTATGTATACACTTCAGTATTCTGGGGATGGTATTTCACCGGAACTACTGTGTTAAAGGTCACTAATCCTTTTAATAACTATTCTCATGTTAAACGTTTTTGCTGGAATGTAGAATCGTTTACATTGCTGAGGTACTGTGTGAATAAATATTTGGGCATTATTTTCCACTTGGCAGTTTTTTGCTTTATTTGTGACAGTTTCGTTTCTCTTCACTGCTGTGTGGGAGAGGGAGGGGCCGTTTTTGGCGCTCTTTGCTACGCATCAAAAAATTCCAGTCAGCCACTTTTATATTTCCTGCATGATCCGGTTCATCTCTGACAGATCTCAGGGGTCTTCAAGCTTCTTTGAAGGGAGGTAAATTCTCTCAGCAGAGCTGTGAGAATTCTTATAGTGACTGTGTATAAAAAACGTTGTTTTGTTTTCTTATGTACAAATTTAATTAGTGTTGTTTTTTACTAATGGGAACAAACCTTTGCTAAAAGTTGTGTTGTTTTAAAGTTTGATGCAATAACTGTTTTTCAGTTCATTATTTCAACTGTCATTTAATCGTTAGTACCTCTTTGAGGCACAGTGCGTTTTTTTGCTAAAAAAGATTATAACCAAGTTGTAAGTTTTCTTGCTAGTGTGTTAAACATGTCTGACTCAGAGGAAGATATCTGTGTCATTTGTTCCAATGCCAAGGGGGAGCCCAATAGAAATTTATGTACTAACTGTATTGATGCTACTTTAAATAAAAGTCAATCTGTACAATGTGAACAAATTTCACCAAACAGCGAGGGGAGAGTTATGCCGACTAACTCGCCTCACGCGACAGTACCTGCATCTCCCGCCCGGGAGGTGCGTGATATTTTGGCGCCTAGTACATCTGGGCGGCCATTACAGATAACATTACAAGATATGGCTACTGTTATGACTGAAGTTTTGTCTAAATTACCTGAACTAAGAGGCAAGCGTGATCACTCTGGGGTGAGAACAGAGTGCGCTGACAATGCTAGGGCCATGTCTGATACTGCGTCACAGCTCGCAGAGCATGAGGACGGAGAGCTTCATTCTGTGGGTGACGGTTCTGATCCAAACAGATTGGACTCAGATATTTCAAATTTTAAATTTAAATTGGAGAACCTCCGTGTACTACTAGGGGAGGTCTTAGCAGCTCTCAACGATTGTAACACTGTTGCAATACCAGAGAAACTGTGTAGGTTGGATAAATACTTTGCGGTACCGGCGAGTACTGACGTTTTTCCTATACCTAAGAGACTAACTGAAATTGTTACTAAGGAGTGGGATAGACCCGGTGTGCCGTTCTCACCCCCTCCAATATTTAGAAAGATGTTTCCAATAGACGCCACCACTCGGGACTTATGGCAAACGGTCCCCAAGGTGGAGGGAGCAGTTTCTACTTTAGCTAAGCGTACCACTATCCCGGTGGAGGATAGCTGTGCTTTCTCAGATCCAATGGATAAAAAATTAGAGGGTTACCTTAAGAAAATGTTTGTTCAACAAGGTTTTATA
Organism: Bombina bombina; assembly: GCF_027579735.1. Taxonomy (NCBI): domain Eukaryota; kingdom Metazoa; phylum Chordata; class Amphibia; order Anura; family Bombinatoridae; genus Bombina; species Bombina bombina. The sequence goes on along the minus strand of NC_069499.1, from coordinate 935,463,540 downwards.
TTACAACCCCTTGCATGTATCGCGCCGATTACGGCTGCGGCAGCATTTTGGATTGAGTCGCTTGAAGAGAACCTTAGTTCCTCTACGCTAGACGACATTACGGACAGGCTTAGAGTCCTTAAACTAGCTAATTCTTTCATTTCGGAGGCCGTAGTACATTTAACCAAACTTACGGCTAAGAACTCAGGATTCGCCATACAGGCACGCAGGGCACTGTGGCTAAAATCCTGGTCAGCTGATGTTACTTCTAAGTCCAAATTACTTAATATACCTTTCAAGGGGCAGTCCTTATTCGGGCCCGGTTTGAAAGAAATTATCGCTGACATTACGGGAGGTAAGGGCCACGCCCTACCTCAAGACAAGGCCAAAGCTAAGGCTAGACAGTCTAATTTTCGTCCCTTTCGGAATTTCAAAACAGGAGCAGCATCAACCTCCACTGCACCAAAACAGGAAGGAGCTGTTGCTCGTTACAGGCAAGGCTGGAAGCCTAACCAGTCCTGGAACAAAAGCAAGCAGGCCAGGAAACCTGCTGCTGCCCCAAAGACAGCATGAACCGAGAGCCCCCGATCCGGGACCGGATCTAGTAGGGGGCAGACTCTCTCTCTTCGCCCAGGCCTGGGCAAGAGATGTTCAGGATCCCTGGGCACTAGAGATCATATCTCAGGGATACCTTCTAGACTTCAAATTATCTCCCCCAAGAGGGAGATTTCATCTGTCAAGGTTGTCAACAAACCAGATAAAGAAAGAAGCGTTTCTACGCTGCGTACAAGATCTGTTAACAATGGGAGTGATCCATCCGGTTCCGTGGTCGGAACAAGGACAAGGGTTCTACTCAAACCTGTTTGTGGTTCCCAAAAAAGAGGGAACTTTCAGGCCAATCTTAGATTTAAAGACTCTAAACAAATTCCTAAGAGTTCCATCGTTCAAAATGGAAACTATTCGGACAATCTTACCCATGATCCAAGAGGGTCAGTACATGACCACAGTGGATTTAAAGGATGCTTACCTTCACATACCGATCCACAAAGATCATCACCGGTATCTAAGGTTTGCCTTCTTAGACAGGCACTACCAGTTTGTAGCTCTTCCATTCGGATTGGCTACGGCTCCAAGAATCTTCACAAAGGTTCTGGGTGCCCTTCTAGCGGTACTAAGACCGCGAGGGATTTCGGTAGCTCCGTACCTAGACGACATTCTAATACAAGCTTCAAGCTTTCAAACTGCCAAGTCTCATACAGAGTTAGTTCTGGCATTTCTAAGGTCGCATGGATGGAAAGTGAACGAAAAGAAGAGTTCTCTCTTTCCTCTCACAAGAGTTCCATTCTTGGGGACTCTTATAGATTCTGTAGAAATGAAGATTTACCTGACAGAAGACAGGTTAACAAAACTTCAAAATGCATGCCGCGTCCTTCATTCCATTCAACACCCGTCAGTAGCTCAATGCATGGAGGTGATCGGCTTAATGGTAGCGGCAATGGACATAGTACCTTTTGCACGCCTACACCTCAGACCGCTGCAATTATGCATGCTAAGTCAGTGGAATGGGGATTACTCAGATTTGTCCCCTACTCTGAATCTGAATCAAGAGACCAGAAATTCTCTTCTATGGTGGCTTCATCGGCCACACCTGTCCAGGGGAATGCCATTCAGCAGGCCAGACTGGACAATTGTAACAACAGACGCCAGCCTACTAGGTTGGGGCGCTGTCTGGAATTCTCTGAAGGCTCAGGGACTATGGAATCAGGAGGAGAGTCTCCTTCCAATAAACATTCTGGAATTGAGAGCAGTTCTCAATGCCCTTCTGGCTTGGCCCCAGTTAATAACTCGGGGGTTCATCAGGTTTCAGTCGGACAACATCACGACTGTAGCTTACATCAACCATCAGGGAGGGACAAGAAGCTCCCTAGCAATGATGGAAGTATCAAAGATAATTCGCTGGGCAGAGTCTCACTCTTGCCACCTGTCAGCAATCCACATCCCGGGAGTGGAGAACTGGGAGGCGGATTTCTTGAGTCGCCAGACTCTTCATCCGGGGGAGTGGGAACTTCATCCGGAGGTCTTTGCCCAAATACTTCGACGTTGGGGCAAACCAGAGATAGATCTCATGGCGTCTCGCCAGAACGCCAAACTTCCTCGCTACGGGTCCAGATCCAGGGATCCGGGAGCAGTTCTGATAGATGCTTTGACAGCACCTTGGAACTTCAGGATGGCTTATGTGTTTCCACCCTTCCCGCTGCTTCCTCGATTGATTGCCAAAATCAAACAGGAGAGAGCATCAGTAATTCTAATAGCACCTGCTTGGCCACGCAGGACTTGGTATGCAGATCTAGTGGACATGTCATCCTGTCCGCCTTGGTCTCTACCTCTAAGACAGGACCTTCTGATACAGGGTCCATTCAAACATCAAAATCTAACTTCTCTGAAGCTGACTGCTTGGAAATTGAACGCTTGATTTTATCAAAACGTGGTTTTTCTGAGTCGGTTATTGATACCCTGATTCAGGCTAGGAAGCCTGTTACCAGAAGGATTTACCATAAAATATGGCGGAAATACCTATACTGGTGCGAATCCAAAGGTTACTCCTGGAGTAAGGTTAGGATCGCTAGGATATTGTCTTTTCTACAAGAAGGTTTAGAAAAGGGTTTATCAGCTAGTTCATTAAAGGGACAGATTTCAGCTCTGTCCATCTTGTTACACAGACGGCTGTCAGAAAATCCAGACGTCCAGTCCTTTTGTCAGGCTTTAGCTAGGATCAAGCCTGTGTTTAAAGCTGTTGCTCCACCATGGAGTTTAAACTTAGTTCTTAACGTTTTACAGGGTGTTCCGTTTGAACCCCTTCATTCCATTGATATAAAAATGTTATCTTGGAAAGTTCTGTTTTTAATGGCTATTTCCTCGGCTCGAAGAGTCTCTGAGTTATCAGCCTTACATTGTGATTCCCCTTATCTGATTTTTCACTCAGACAAGGTAGTTCTGCGTACTAAACCTGGGTTCTTACCTAAGGTAGTCACTAACAGGAACATCAATCAAGAGATTGTTGTCCCATCCTTGTGTCCAAATCCTTCTTCAAAGAAGGAACGTCTTTTACACAATCTGGATGTAGTTCGTGCCCTCAAGTTCTACTTGCAGGCAACTAAAGATTTTCGCCAAACTTCTTCCTTGTTTGTCGTTTACTCTGGACAGAGGAGAGGTCAAAAAGCTTCTGCTACCTCTCTCTCTTTTTGGCTTCGTAGCATAATACGTTTAGCCTATGAGACTGCTGGACAGCAGCCTCCTGAAAGAATTACAGCTCACTCCACTAGAGCTGTGGCTTCCACTTGGGCCTTTAAGAATGAGGCCTCTGTTGAACAGATTTGCAAGGCTGCAACTTGGTCTTCGCTTCATACTTTTCCAAATTTTACAAATTTGACACTTTTGCTTCTTCGGAGGCTATTTTTGGGAGAAAGGTTCTTCAGGCAGTGGTTCCTTCTGTATAATGAGCCTGCCTATCCCTCCCGTCATCCGTGTACTTTTGCTTTGGTATTGGTATCCCAGAAGTAATGATGACCCGTGGACTGATCACACATAACAGAAGAAAACATAATTTATGCTTACCTGATAAATTCCTTTCTTCTGTTGTGTGATCAGTCCACGGCCCGCCCTGTTTTAAGGCAGGTAAATATCTTTTAAATTATACTCCAGTCACCACTTCACCCTTGGTTACTCCTTTCTCGTTGATTCTTGGTCGAATGACTGGGACTGACGTAGAGGGGAGGAGCTATATGCAGCTCTGCTGGGTGAATCCTCTTGCATTTCCTGTTGGGGAGGAGTTATATCCCAGAAGTAATGATGACCCGTGGACTGATCACACAACAGAAGAAAGGAATTTATCAGGTAAGCATAAATTATGTTTTTTTTCAGTAAAGGAACATCACATAGTTTTATTTAAAAAAAAACTGTATGGAGTGCAGGGCTTGGGTGGTACGATCTAGCAGTCATCACAGGAGCAAGGTATACAGGCAGTTTTATATAAAGGTTTAAATAGGAGGCATTGACGCACAGTTTGTGTATAAGTCAGATAAACACTATAATTATTTTGCTCTGGAAACTTAAACTAATGTCCAAATATTACGACACCTTTGTTTCTGGAGGATAGGTGGGATTTCTGCTCTTCAAATACCCAGATCATACAGGGTAATCAGGGAGATAAGCGACCACTGCTGACCACAGTCAGTGTTGCTTTCACCCTTGATTACCCAGAGTACCCGCAGTGTAGTGATCTAACCCCTGCTTACCTGTAACACACAATATATACATATATTCAGTAAAATTAAAGCAATATTGTCATGTGGTTCTGTATTAGAATATCAAAAACTGTGTACTTGTGGTGACAAGTGTGATGGGGTAGTTTATGTTCTTTTGTGATTTTTTTTTTTACCATAAATTTTCATGTCCGCTTTCTATTGGGATGTACAGTGCTTTTATGGTAATTTTAATGTATTTTCTGCATATAATTACAGTGGTTGGGTGAAGATGTAAAGCAACATACTTTGAAGGGTAAGACCTGTCATTCAGTTTAACCCAATTTCTTTGCAGGTTCATGTTGTACTAAAACTTTGGAAAAATGGATTTAGTCTGGATGATAATGAGCTGCGCAGTTACCAGGATCCGGCAAACGCACAGTTTCTGGAGGCAATCCGCAGAGGGTACGTGTGTTTTGGGAAGAGACCTTACTACATGCGACTGATTATTTACTGAATGACTATGTATGTTTGGGGGTGTCTGGAATCTGAGTAATAGTGAGTGGACAAAAAAACAAGGGGTTAGCAAGTCTAGGGTTACACAGTCAGAACGTGTTCTATGTGTTCTTAAATTAATGTATTATTTTTGTCCCTAATTCTTTCCAAATAAATACTATTAGCAGAAATAACTTCAAAACCCTAGGTTTCCTCTCTTTCTAAAACATTGCCAACATTATCTGGCTCAGTGCATGATTGTAACATACTTTGTGTGTATCTCTGGTTATATTGTGCAGGGAGATTCCCACTGAGCTGCGCAGGTTGGCACAAGGTGGCCAAGTAAATCTAGACATGGAAGATCATCGTGATGAAGACTTTGTGAGACCTAAAAGCAGCTTCAAGGCTTTTACAGGAGAAGGGCAGAAATTAGGCAGGTGAGGAATCTAAGGAGGCCAAAAAATATTTTCATCTTGTCTAGCAAAAGCATTTATTTATATCTACTTATTCTTCTCCCAACAGTACTGCCCCTCAGGTCTTTACCTCCTCCACATCACAACAGGCAGAGAATGAGGCCAAAGCCTGCTCATCTGTGTCCCTCGACAGCTCAGAGCCAATTACCAACATTCAGATCCGATTAGCAGATGGCGGGAGACTTGTCCAGAAGTTTAATCATAGTCACAGGTATTGTGTGTGTGTGGTTCTGGCAGCTGTTGAAACACATTATCTCTCTAATTGATTAATTTTATCACTCAAGCCTTTTAACGTCTTTGGCTTTCTATTAATCTGCTTTTGTCCTCATTAGTTTTGAGGTTTCAACTTGGAAGCAATGGAGAACTTTACATACAAATACTGCTCATTTTGAAAATGTTTGTGCTGTGTTTATTGAATCCTCTTTAGTTTAATTTCTTTGTACAAACATTAGTTGAACTGTGAATGTTTGTGTTTCTCCACTGTAGGATCCGTGATATTCGTCTATTTATTGTGGATGCAAGACCAGCCATGGCTGCCACAAGCTTTGTCTTGATGACCACTTTCCCTAACAAGGAGCTAACTGATGAGAACCTGACACTGAAAGAAGCCAACCTTCTCAATGCTGTCATAGTACAGCGATTAATATGACTACCCTAGCTTGCCCTTGCAACTCCCTGCAGCTCTCCTCCCCTGCCGCTGGTGACAGTGCTATTCTGTCTCGTATTCCTGGGTTCATGATGCTTTGGGTGGACTTCAGATCTCTCTAGGCGTATATTTTGCAAGATTTGTAATAAGCGTTGGACTTAACCATAAAATAAATAGAAAAAGAAAACCATCACTTCTGCAGCATGGTTTTATGTGAAGACAAGCTATTTTGATACAATGACAACCCCTGACACTAAACTACACTCTTGCTTCTGGCCGATCCGTTCCCATCTGATGCACAACTTCATAAGACTGAGACATCATTTAGTTCTTGTAGGTATCACTTCCGATACATGTAGAGAATCTTTGTAATTCTCCAATTTTTACGCTGTTATTCCTGAGCCCATTCTCATAACTCATACTATACTCTGCTTTAGGCATGCGATCATTCTGTATAAGAGTGATGTAGATAAGTATTCTGAATATAGAATAGAGAATAATATAAGGCTACGCCTTTTTTTGTGTAATTAGCACACACTTTCCTTTGCAACTATAGTGTTAAAAGTCCGTCATTTGCAATACATCTGTTAATAAATGTCTGTAGCCACTAATAAATGGACCAATTATTAAATTAACATTTTACTAAACATTCACATCATCATTCTCAGTAAAATTTGATATTTCAATGTGTTTAATCATTAGTCCATTTATTAGCGACAAAACTTCTACATGGACTAATTTTATAGATTTTTGGTATATTTATTTAAATTGTGCTTTTTAAACCATGTTAAGAGATTTTGCACAGGGAAGATTGTGTTGCAATTAGGCACAATTCCTTCATAGCAAGACATTTATTTTTGCTCTTTTCCATTTATTAGGGACTGTCATTAGTAGTTTTTGTTATTATAATTTCTATACAGTTCTTCCTTTACTGTGGATTTTTTTTTTCAAGATCATTAATTTAGATAGCAGATACATTCTAAAACTGCAAATCCTGTCATTCCCAAACATTTTATCATGTGCCAAAGATTATAATGAAACATAAATTCAGCTATAATCTCAATACGTATTTTGCGGAAAATATGAAGGTAACTCTTAAATTCAGGTTGTAACTAGAGGATAGGTCATTGAGGCCTGACATATATAGGTAAGCAATTAAACATCAGGCACTATCACCATGCTTAGAATCCTTAATTTGACTATAAATAGATTTTAAAATACATAGTTTAATGTATAACTAATAATTCCTCAATGTAGTTTAAAAGTGATTGTAAATCCTAGCGCTTGTGAAACGCTAGGATTTACCATTGGAACAAATAAAGGGGACTTTCAGTCATGAACTATAAAATACTTCATGCTGAAAGCTCCTTTATTTGTTTACAGCATTCGCATTACTGAGCTGCTAAGGCAGATCACGGCAGAACGCTATTTGGCTGAGAGGTGACGTTTCCACCTCTTAGCGAATAGCCATGCGGGAAATCCGGCTTGGCGCTGCAAACAAATAAAGAAGCTTTCAGCATGAAGTATTTTATACTTCACGACTGAAAGCCCCCTTAATTTGTTCCAATGGTAAATCCTAGCGTTTCACAAACGCTAGGATTTACCATCACTTTAAGTAGCTATTAGTAATGAGAGGAATATAATAGTACTGAGAATGAGTGATTAAAGCATATTGCAACAGATATGTATGTTGCCTACAAACATGATAAAAATATTCATGGTGGTGCATCTTCCAGATTAAACATGGTGTAGCAGGTTTAGATTATCATCAAATCACCCTAAAAGCAATGTTCTTGCTAGGACATAGTTCACAACCCCTCAGTTTTTTCAGACAAATTAAGCCGTCAATAAAATAACAAATTTGCATTTATCCATAAACAATTTTGAATTAAAATGCTTTATGCATTTCAATTGATCCACCCTATTTAAGAGCAGTAAAAAGATCAAATAATTGTTAAACTGAAACAGTGTGAGGCTGCAGCACGCCCAGAGGAGAGCAATGTTTTTAAATGTTTGTAGTACATTTTGTGTTGGTATGTATTGTATATTGAATAGTTCACGCTGTCAAGATATCGCTAGGTAAAATACTGCAAACCATTCTGATATTCTATTCTTGGGCTGGGTTTATTTCTTGCTAATCACATACATAATATATAATTACCTACTCCCTTGTATAAAGTATGGCCTATATAGGTTAGAGAAGAAAAAAAAAGCATGCATATATGTGTTGCATGTTATACAAATACCCTGATTAATCTTCCCTGTATAAATACAATTATTTCCGTTGGTAAGGTAACAAAATATCATAGCATACTGTATTACTGTATGGTTCCATTTTATTCTCCACACAAACGTTTCATTTACTTTTTTAGAAGAATTTTGCATATTTGGTTACCGCTGTGTTTTCTCATCTTAAATTAATGTATTTAATATATTATTTACGCTGGTGCTTTCTGCTCCTAAAAAGATGGATTGCCCAATAGACTTAAGTACTGGCTTTACCTGTAAACGGTGCCTTGATGTTGCTTGTCTGCGTGCATTTGCCTTGTGTCATTTGGGAACCTTTTGCAACTTGTCTATCAGTATTTTGTGTGTGTTGTTGTTATGCTGCATTTTCTAAGCTGTTGAGAGCAATGGAGTTGTGCAATATATGCATCAATATCCGTTTTCTGACCCCAGTCTACTGCTTTATCAGCTGTTTATTTTTCCTGCTTTAGTTAATTTACTATTTAGGCTTAGAGTAGTTTTAGTATTTCAAGTATGCTTATGATTTCTTTGCTGTGGTGCCTACGTCTGTAGTATGGATAATATTGCCCTAGTGGGCAATATTTGTTTTTCTTTGCTCTCATGTTTATATGCTAACTGGGACAGTGCATGTATTCATTGTCTCTCTCACTATATCGCCAGTAGCAGCCAAAGAGCCATAAACTCTCATATGTTCATTATTCACTAGAGAAGCTTCAAAATACTTTTTTTCTTTTTTAAATTCCTATTTGGGGTGGTGAATGTGCTCGGCCTTTAACAGGATTCTGATAAAATGTAATATTAATATTTAATATTGTAACTGTATTTAGGTGATTCAGTATACCTTACTTAAAGGGACATGATACCCTATGCTAAATCACTCGATGGTGCTATATAACTGTAAAAAGCTGACAAGATACAATCACTTAAACATCTCGGTGTAAAAAAAAAAAAAAAAAAAGATTTAACCTCAAAATTTCTTCTGTAAACATTTTCCCTTCAGCTGCATGTTGAAAAACAAAAAACAGCTTAATCTGTGCCGATGTGCTTGGGTGCTTATTTAATGCATTCTATTATTACAGTAAAACATTAAACTATCATTATTATGTTCTGCCACAGCTTTAGCATACTTTTCAGATATATCCCTTTTGACACAATTCATCTCCTCTTTCAAAGGGCTACAAACCACAAGTAATTTGATAAATGAGTGATTGCTTTCCTATGGCAATAACCTACTATCTAGCTGGGCATGATAACTTTTATATGAGGAAGGGTAATTGTCTTTTATGAGTATTTTGTGTGTGGCATATGCTGTCTTTAGGGGATAGTGGTGGTTTGGATCCGCTACCAACCATATAGTAAGTACATTAGGTAAGTGATTACTAATTTTTATGGCAGTCACCATAAATTAAGGTTTAAGATGGGGGGGGCTCCATAATGGTCCACCTCCCTTACAACATAGATAATATCCCTGTACAGCGGGGAAGGTGATCACTATTTCTCACGGTAGTCACATGCATCCTAGGTGAACAAGTTTCTTCTCATTAGAAACACAGCTCCTCTCTGGTCACTTGCCAACTAAATCAATAGATCCCCCAAACAAAACTCCACTTTGACTGCTGCTATACGTAATTGCCAATTTTACAGAAAACACTCATTTGAAATGTGCAGACTCCACCCCTTTAAAACAGCGAGTCACATGTCCCACCAGAAATGAGGAAATATTTCTGTTTTAGGGAACTTTCTCATTGTGTCAGGAATAGTCATACAAAGTGAGGAGGGACAAGAAAGTGGAAAGTACCTGCATGCAAAAGGATGACACCATGGCAGTCTGCATAACAGAAAACAAAGGAAGAGACTCCCTCGAGGTTAATATCGAAATTGTATAATTATCGATAATTTAAAACCATTATTTGCTAAAAGTCATCTTTTAGTGGGTCATTTTAAGGTGTCATTTAAATGCTTGGATTTTTAATATAATTTTTAAATTAAATTTACCATATTTCTAGCAGCCCCCACTCAGAGACCATATTGCCTGCGCTGTTACTTCCAAAGGGGTGTGCTCTTAAAGGGACATAAACTTCAAATTTTCTTTAAATATTCAGGCAGAGCATGCAATTTTGAACAACTTTCTAATTTACTTCTATTATCTAGTTTCCTTTGTTCTTTTGATCTCCTTTGTTGAAAAGCATACATAGGAAGGCTCAGGAGCAGCAATGCACTACTCAGAGCTAGTTGCTGATTGGTGGCTGCACATATAAGCTTCTTGTCATTGGCTCACCTGATGTGTTCAGCTAGCTGCCAGTAGTGTTTCTCTGCCCTTACAAAGGATACCAAGAGAATGAAGCTAATTTGATTTATAGTTAGATTAGAATTTAACTTGGAAGGTGTTTAAAATTGTATTCTCTATTATTATCGGTTATTTGTAGAGCGCTAACAGATTCTGCAGCGCTAATCCGAATCATGAAAGAAAAATTGTGGGTCTCATCCCTTTTAAAGGGTCAGTAAATGTGTAACAAGTTAAATAATTCTGAATTATGTGCATAATCATGTAACATAAAGAAAACAGTCTTCGTCGCTGCACTTTTTTCCTTCTAGCGTATCACGGGCTGTCTAATCGCAGCAAACCTGATTGCGTCATTCAACTACATGTAGTGTGTTCCCACGTGTAGTTGAATGAAGCAATTGGGTATATATATGAGTGAATGTGTGTAACTTTTTTTTCCTGTATATTTCTTAATGTGAGGTAGGCACATATCTTATTTTTTACCTTTTCAATTATGCAAACAAATTTTAGCCATTGCAAATGCCAAAATTAGGGGGAACGTGTGCAGAGTACAGACAGTGAGGGTTGCTCATCGCCACATAGTGGGAAGAAGCCTACATGGAAGTTACGTAGCATTGGTGATTAGAAATGGCCAAACAGCTTAATTTTTTTACTTATTTTCAATAATAATACCCTCAATTAAGTGGTAAAAAATTAAAAAAATTGTATACTCTTCTGAAAAGGAGTTTGTTTTGAACTATTATAATAATTGCGACTGTGAAATAATTTTCACAGGTATAAAAATGTTTAAGAAACTGCTCTAGATAATTCAATGGCCACTATATTATGCACTTACTAATTTTATAAAAATTAGATTCCATCAGGGTATAATATATTCAGAAAAGTAAACCGTTGCACCAGTAAGTTAAAAACATAATTTATGCTTACCTGATAAATTTATTTCTCTTGTAGTGTATTTAGTCCACGGGTCATCCATTACTTATGGGATTATATCTCCTTGCCAACAGGAAGTTGCAAGAGGATCACCCAAGCAGAGCTCCTCCCCTCACATGTCATATCCAGTCATTCGACCGAAACAAGACAAGAAAGGAAAAACCATAGGGTGCAGTGGTGACTGTAGTTTGAATTAAAAATTTAGATCTGCCTTAAAAGACAGGGCGGGCTGTGGACTGAATACACTACAAGAGAAATAAATTTATCAGGTAAGCATAAATTATGTTTTCTCTTGTTAAGTGTATTCAGTCCACGGGTCATCCATTACTTATGGGATACCAATACCAAAGCTAAAGTACACGGATGATGGGAGGGACAAGGCAGGAACTTTAAACGGAAGGAACCACTGCCTGTAGAACCTTTCTCCCAAAAACAGCCTCCGAAGAAGCAAAAGTGTCAAATTTGTAAAATTTTGAAAAAGTGTGAAGTGAAGACCAAGTTGCAGCCTTGCAAATCTGTTCAACAGAGGCCTCATTCTTAAAGGCCCAGGTGGAAGCCACAGCTCTAGTGGAATGAGCTGTAACTCTTTCAGGAGGCTGCTGTCCAGCAGTCTCATAGGCTAAGCGTATTATGCTACGAAGCCAAAAGGAGAGAGAGGTAGCCGAAGATTTTTGACCTCTCCTCTGTCCAGAGTAAACGACAAACAGGGAAGAAGTTTGACGAAAATCTTTAGTTGCCTGCAAATAGAACTTCAGAGCACGGACTACGTCCAGATTATGCAAGAGTCGTTCCTTCTTTGAAGAAGGGTTAGGACACAGTGATGGAACAACAATCTCTTGATTGATATTCCTGTTAGAAACTACCTTAGGTAAGAACCCAGGTTTAGTACGCAGAACTACCTTGTCTGAATGTAAAATCAGATAAGGAGAATCACAATGTAAGGCAAATAACTCAGAGACTCTTCGAGCCAAGGAAATAGCCATCAAAAACAGAACTTTCCAAGATAACAGCTTAATATCAATGGAATGAAGGGGTTCAAACGGAACACCTTGAAGAACTTTAAGAACTAAGTTTAAACTCCACGGCGGAACAACAGTCTTAAACACAGGCCTAATCCTAGCCAAAGCCTGACAAAAGGCCTGAACGTCTGGAACTTCTGACAGACGTTTGTGTAGAAGAATAGACAGAGCAGAAATCTGTCCCTTTAACGAACTAGCAGATAAGCCCTTTTCTAAACCCTCTTGTAGAAAAGACAATATCCTAGGAATCCCAACCTTACTCCAATAGTAACTCTTGGATTCGCACCAGTATAAATATTTACGCCATATCTTATGGTAAATTTTTCTGGTAACAGGTTTCCGAGCCTGTATTAAGGTATCAATAACCGACTCCGAGAAGCCACGCTTTGATAGAATCAAGCGTTCAATCTCCATGCAGTCAGTCTCAGAGAAATTAGATTTGGATGATTGAAAGGACCCTGAATTAGAAGGTCCTTCCTCAGAGGCAGAGACCATGGTGGACAGGACGACATGTCCACTAGGTCTGCATACCAGGTCCTGCGTGGCCACGCAGGCGCTATCAGAATCACCGATGCTCTTTCCTGTTTGATCCTGGCAATCAGTCGAGGAAGCATCGGGAATGGTGGAAACACATAAGCCATGTTGAAGACCCAAGGGGCTGTCAGAGCATCTATCAGCACCGCTCCTGGGTCCCTGGACCTGGATCCGTAACAAGGAAGCTTGGCGTTCTGGCGAGACGCCATGAGATCCAGTTCTGGTTTGCCCCAACAATGGACCAGTTGAGTAAACACCTCCGGATGGAGTTCCCACTCCCCCGGATGAAAAGTCTGACGACTTAGAAAATCCGCCTCCCAGTTCTCTACGCCTGGGATGTGGATCGCTGACAGGTGGCAAGAGTGAGACTCTGCCCAGCAAATTATCTTTGAGACTTCTAACATCGCTAGGGAACTCCTGGTTCCCCCTTGATGGTTGATGTAACACACAGGCGTACCGTTGTCCGACTGGAATCTGATGAACCTCAGTGTTGCTAACTGAGGCCAAGCTAGAAGAGCATTGAATATTGCTCTTAACTCTAGAATATTTATTGGGAGGAGTTTCTCCTCCTGAGTCCACGATCCCTGAGCCTTCAGGGAGTTCCAGACTGCGCCCCAACCTAGAAGGCTGGCATCTGTTGTTACAATCGTCCAATCTGGCCTGCGAAAGGTCATACCCTTGGACAGATGGACACGAGAAAGCCACCAGAGAAGAGAATCTCTGGTCTCTTGATCCAGATTTAGTAGAGGGGACAAATCCTGAGTAATCCCCATTCCACTGACTTAGCATGCATTATTGCAGCGGTCTGAGATGCAGGCGCGCAAATGGCACTATGTCCATTGCCGCTACCATTAAGCCGATTACTTCCATGTACTGAGCCACTGACGGGCGTGGAATGGAATGAAGGACACTGCAAGCATTTAGAAGTTTTGATAACCTGGACTCCGTCAGGTAAATTTTCATCTCTACAGAATCTATAAGAGTCCCTAGGAAGGAGACTCTTGTGAGTGGTGATAGAGAACTCTTTTCCACGTTCACCTTCCACCCATGCAACCTCAGAAATGCCAGAACTATCTCTGTATGAGACTTGGCCCTTTGAAAGCTTGACGCCTGTATCAGGATGTCGTCTAGAAACGGAGCCACCGCTATGCCTCGCGGTCTTAGAACCGCCAGAAGTGAGCCCAGAACCTTTGTAAAGATTCTCGGGGCCGTAGCCAACCCGAAGGGAAGAGCTACAAACTGGTAATGCCTGTCTAGAAAGGCAAATCTTAGGTACCGATAATGATCTTTGTGAATCGGTATATGAAGGTAGGCATCCTTTAAGTCTGCCGTGGTCATGTATTGACCCTCTTGGATCATGGGTAGGATGGTTCGAATAGTTTCCATTTTGAATGATGGAACTCTTAGGAATTTGTTTAAGATTTTTAGGTCCAAGATTGGTCTGAAGGTTCCCTCTTTCTTGGGAACCACAAACAGATTCGAGTAAAACCCTTGCCCTTGTTCCGTCCGCGGAACTGGGTGGATCACCCCCAATACTAAGAGGTCTTGCACACAACGTAGAAATGCCTCTTTCTTTATTTGGTTTGCTGATAACCTTGAAAGATGAAATCTCCCTTGTGGAGGAGATGCTTTGAAGTCCAGAAGATATCCCTGAGATATGATCTCCAACGCCCAGGGATCCTGGACATCTCTTGCCCAAGCCTGGGCGAAGAGAGATAGTCTGCCCCCCACTAGATCCGTTTCCGCATAGGGGGCCCTCTCTTCATGCTGTCTTAGGGGCAGAAGAAGGCTTTCTGGCCTGCTTGCCCTTGTTCCAGGACTGGTTAGTTTTCCAGCCCTGTCTGTAACGAGCAACAGGTCCTTCCTGTTTTGGAGCGGAGAAAGTTGATGCTGCTCCTGCCTTGAAATTACGAAAGGCACGAAAATTAGACTGTTTGGCCTTTGACTTGGCCCTGTCCTGAGGAAGAGTATGACCCTTACCCCCAGTAATGTCAGCAATAATTTCTTTCAAGCCGGGCCCGAATAAAGTCTGCCCTTTGAAAGGAATATTAAGCAATTTAGATTTAGAAGTCACGTCAGCTGACCAGGATTTAAGCCATATCGCTCTGCGCGCCTGGATGGCGAATCCGGAGTTCTTAGCTGTTAGTTTGGTTAAATGTACAACGGCATCAGAAACAAATGCATTAGCTAGCTTAGGTGCTTTAAGCTTGGCCATAATCTCATCCAATGGAGCTGTGCGAATGGCCTCTTCCAGAGACTCAAACCAGAATGCCGCAGCCGCAGTGACAGGCGCAATGCATGCAAGGGGCTGTAAGATAAAACCTTGTTGAACAAACATTTTCTTAAGGTAACCTTCTAATTTTTTATCCATTGGATCCGAAAAAGCACAACTATCCTCCACCGGGATAGTGGTACGCTTAGCTAAAGTAGAAACTGCTCCCTCCACCTTAGGGACCGTCTGCCATAAGTCTCGTGTGGTGGCGTCTATCGGGAACATTTTTCTAAACATCGGAGGTGGGGAAAAAGGCACACCGGGTCTATCCCACTCCTTGCTAATAATTTCTGTAAGCCTTTTAGGTATAGGAAAAACGTCAGTACACACCGGTACCGCAAAGTATCTATCCAACCTACATACTTTCTCTGGAATTGCAACCGTGTTACAATCATTCAGAGCCGCTAATACCTCCCCTAGCAATACGCGGAGGTTCTCAAGCTTAAATTTAAAATTAAAAATCTCTGAATCCGGTCTCCCTGGATCAGATCCGTCACCCACAGAATGAAGCTCTCCGTCCTCATGTTCTGCAAATTGTGACGCAGTATCAGACATGGCTCTCACATCATCAGTGCGCTCTGTCCTTAACCCAGAGCTATCGCGCTTGCCTCTTAATTCAGGCAATTTAGATAATACCTCTGTCATAACAGCAGCCATGTCTTGCAAAGTGATTTGTATGGGCCTCTCTGATGCACTTGGCGCCACAATATCACGCGCCCCCTGAGCGGGAGGCGAAGGTACTGACACGTGAGGAGAGTTAGTCGGCATAACTTCCCCCTCGTCTGGTGATAATTTCTTTACAGATATAGATTGACTTTTATTCAAAGTGACATCAATACATTTAGTACAGATATTTCTGTGGGGCTCCACATTGGCCTTCAAACATAGTGAACAAGCAGATTCATCTGTGTCAGACATGTTTAAACAGACTCGCAATGAGACTAGCAAGCTTGGAAAAAACGAAATCAGTTATAGCAACCAAATCTTCACAGTAAAAGTATTAAGTTAGAAGAGTATTGCACCCACTAGCAAATGGATGATTAACCCCTTAATACCCAAAAACGGATAATCAAATTAACAATTAACGTTTTTTATCACAGTCAAATACACTGTCACAGGTGTGCTGTGACTGATTACCTCCCTCAAAATGACTTTTGAAGACCCCTGAGCTCTCTAGAGACATCCTGGATCAAGGAGGAAGAAGCAGGAAGACTGAAACTGAATTTTTACTGCGCAAAAAAGCGCTAAAATAGGCTCCTCCCACTCCTATTACAACAGTGGGAAACCTCAGTTAATCGTTTCTATATAGAAATAAACAACAGCCATGTGGAAAATTTCATGCCCCAAAAGATTTATCACCAAAGTACCTCACAAAAAACGAATAACATGCCAGTAAACGTTTTAAACATACACTTTAAAAGTTAGTGTTATTAATAAGCCTGCTACCAGTCGCTTCTACTGCAGTTAAGGCTTATACAATACTTTGGTATTAACAGTATTTTCTTAGTCAAATTCCATTCCTTAGAAAATTACTTATTGTACATACATTCATCAGCCTGATACCAGTCGCAGCTGCATTTAAGGCTGTACTTACATTACATCGGTATCAGCAGTATTTTCTTAGTCAATTCCATTCCTTAGAAAAATAATTTACTGCACATACCTCGTTTGCAGGATTCCCCGCATGCTATTCCCTTTCTGAAAGTTACCCCACTCCTCAGAATGTGCGAGAACAGCCAGTGGATCTTAGTTACTTCTGCTAAGATCATAGAAAACGCAGGCAGATTCTTCTTCTAAATACTGCCTGAGAACAAACAGCACACTCCGGTGCCATTTAAAATAACAAACTTTTGATTGAAGAAATAAACTAAGTATAAAAACACCACAGACCTCTAACAACGACCTATCTAGTTGAGTTGCAAGAGAATGACTGGATATGACATGTGAGGGGAGGAGCTATATAGCAGCTCTGCTTGGGTGATCCTCTTGCAACTTCCTGTTGGGAAGGAGATATAATCCCATAAGTAATGGATGACCCGTGGACTGAATACACTTAACAAGAGAAAAGGGCTTTTATTCAGTACATCTGGAAGTCCAAATAAAGTAAATAAGCAAACTGCATTTAATCAACCTTTTTAACATCCAGCATAGCTTCATAACCCTTTTACGCCGTTAGGACGTTCCATACCGTCCTAACACCAGTGGGCTTTACCGTTGTTAGGACGTCATTAAACGTCCTACCTTATATGGCATCCTGCAGCCGCCTCTTTTCCAGAAATAAAAAAAATCTGACCTGGGTGCATAGCTAGCAGTGTAGGCAGTCCCACATGATCTGATCCCAGCTCTGAAATCACATGATTGCGTGATTTCCTTTTTCAAGAAAATGTTTACATCGGAACTCTGTTCCAATGTTTAACATTTGCCCCTGGCATGAAGGGGTTAAAGTGATGGTAAATTTAAATAATTTGCTAAAGCTATACCAAATTACTGTATTAAATTTAATTGAACCTTCATTTATGATTTTAATGTATTATATGCTGTAACCTAATTTTATTTGTTTAATCATTTGCTTACATTACCCTTCTCTGGCCGCCCACCGTAATTCCCCCCCCCCCCCCCCCCAGAGATGACGTTTCCACCTTGTATTCACTAGCCGTGCTAGCCATATGGCACTCAACAATAGAATCCGACCGGTGAAACGTACGTCAGATTCTATTGGACAGTTGGGACTCTGTCACAAGGAGGGTTGGGACTTTGAATTTTACACTGTGAAGCCATCTGTGAACGATGTGTTTGGTGTTTCAAAAGTCGGTTGTGTTTAATTGTTCCCTTATCCTGAGTGTTTTTTTTTTTTTTTATAACAATTTTTTATTGAGGTAAAGAGTATCAACAACAAAAACAGAATTTATGTTTACCTGATAAATTACTTTCTCCAACGGTGTGTCCGGTCCACGGCGTCATCCTTACTTGTGGGATATTCTCTTCCCCAACAGGAAATGGCAAAGAGCCCAGCAAAGCTGGTCACATGATCCCTCCTAGGCTCCGCCTACCCCAGTCATTCGACCGACGTTAAGGAGGAATATTTGCATAGGAGAAACCATATGATACCGTGGTGACTGTAGTTAAAGAAAATAAATTATCAGACCTGATTAAAAAACCAGGGCGGGCCGTGGGCCGGACACACCCTTGGAGGAAGTAATTTATCAGGTAAACATAAATTCTGTTTTCTCCAACATAGGTGTGTCCGGTCCACGGCGTCATCCTTACTTGTGGGAACCAATACCAAAGCTTTAGGACACGGATGAAGGGAGGGAGCAAATCAGGTCACCTAAATGGAAGGCACCACGGCTTGCAAAACCTTTCTCCCAAAAATAGCCTCAGAAGAAGCAAAAGTATCAAACTTGTAAAATTTGGTAAAAGTGTGCAGTGAAGACCAAGTCGCTGCCCTACATATCTGATCAACAGAAGCCTCGTTCTTGAAGGCCCATGTGGAAGCCACAGCCCTAGTGGAATGAGCTGTGATTCTTTCGGGAGGCTGCCGTCCGGCAGTCTCGTAAGCCAATCTGATGATGCTTTTAATCCAAAAAGAGAGAGAGGTAGAAGTTGCTTTTTGACCTCTCCTTTTACCTGAATAAACAACAAACAAGGAAGATGTTTGTCTAAAATCCTTTGTAGCATCTAAATAGAATTTTAGAGCGCGAACAACATCCAAATTGTGCAACAAACGTTCCTTCTTTGAAACTGGTTTCGGACACAGAGAAGGTACGATAATCTCCTGGTTAATGTTTTTGTTAGAAACAACTTTTGGAAGAAAACCAGGTTTAGTACGTAAAACCACCTTATCTGCGAGGAACACCAGATAAGGAGGAGAACACTGCAGAGCAGATAATTCCGAAACTCTTCTAGCAGAAGAGATTGCAACTAAAAACAAAACTTTCCAAGATAATAACTTAATATCAACGGAATGTAAGGGTTCAAACGGAACCCCCTGAAGAACTGAAAGAACTAAGTTGAGACTCCAAGGAGGAGTCAAAGGTTTGTAAACAGGCTTAATTCTAACCAGAGCCTGAACAAAGGCTTGAACATCTGGCACAGCTGCCAGCTTTTTGTGAAGTAACACAGACAAGGCAGAAATCTGTCCCTTCAGGGAACTTGCAGATAATCCTTTTTCCAATCCTTCTTGAAGGAAGGATAGAATCTTAGGAATCTTAACCTTGTCCCAAGGGAATCCTTTAGATTCACACCAACAGATATATTTTTTCCAAATTGTGTGGTAAATCTTTCTAGTTACAGGCTTTCTGGCCTGAATAAGAGTATCGATAACAGAATCTGAGAACCCTCGCTTCGATAAGATCAAGCGTTCAATCTCCAAGCAGTCAGCTGGAGTGAAACCAGATTCGGATGTTCGAACGGACCCTGAACAAGAAGGTCTCGTCTCAAAGGTAGCTTCCAAGGTGGAGCCGATGACATATTCACCAGATCTGCATACCAAGTCCTGCGTGGCCACGCAGGAGCTATCAAGATCACCGACGCCCTCTCCTGGTTGATCCTGGCTACCAGCCTGGGGATGAGAGGAAACGGCGGGAACACATAAGCTAGTTTGAAGGTCCAAGGTGCTACTAGTGCATCCACTAGAGCCGCCTTGGGATCCCTGGATCTGGACCCGTAGCAAGGAACTTTGAAGTTCTGACGAGAGGCCATCAGATCCATGTCTGGAATGCCCCACAGCTGAGTGACTTGGGCAAAGATTTCCGGATGGAGTTCCCACTCCCCCGGATGCAAAGTCTGACGACTCAGAAAATCCGCTTCCCAATTTTCCACTCCTGGGATGTGGATAGCAGACAGGTGGCAGGAGTGAGACTCCGCCCATAGAATGATTTTGGTCACTTCTTCCATCCTTGCTTGAGGAAGGGACGACGCTTGAATCAGAATGTCGTCCAAGTAAGGTACTACAGCAATGCCCCTTGGTCTTAGCACAGCTAGAAGGGACCCTAGTACCTTTGTGAAAATCCTTGGAGCAGTGGCTAATCCGAAAGGAAGCGCCACGAACTGGTAATGCTTGTCCAGGAATGCGAACCTTAGGAACCGATGATGTTCCTTGTGGATAGGAATATGTAGATATGCATCCTTTAAATCCACTGTGGTCATGAATTGACCTTCCTGGATGGAAGGAAGAATAGTTCGAATGGTTTCCATCTTGAACGATGGAACCTTGAGAAACTTGTTTAAGATCTTGAGATCTAAGATTGGTCTGAACGTTCCCTCTTTTTTGGGAACTATGAACAGATTGGAGTAGAACCCCATCCCTTGTTCTCTTAATGGAACAGGATGAATCACTCCCATTTTTAACAGGTCTTCTACACAATGTAAGAATGCCTGTCTTTTTATGTGGTCTGAAGACAACTGAGACCTGTGGAACCTCCCCCTTGGGGGAAGCCCCTTGAATTCCAGAAGATAACCTTGGGAGACTATTTCTAGCGCCCAAGGATCCAGAACATCTCTTGCCCAAGCCTGAGCGAAGAGAGAGAGTCTGCCCCCCACCAGATCCGGTCCCGGATCGGGGGCCAACATTTCATGCTGTCTTGGTAGCAGTGGCAGGTTTCTTGGCCTGCTTTCCCTTGTTCCAGCCTTGCATTGGTCTCCAAGCTGGCTTGGCTTGAGAAGTATTACCCTCTTGCTTAGAGGACGTAGCACTTTGGGCTGGTCCGTTTCTACGAAAGGGACGAAAATTAGGTTTATTTTTTGCCTTGAAAGGCCGATCCTGAGGAAGGGCGTGGCCCTTACCCCCAGTGATATCAGAGATAATCTCTTTCAAGTCAGGGCCAAACAGCGTTTTCCCCTTGAAAGGAATGTTAAGTAGCTTGTTCTTGGAAGACGCATCAGCTGACCAAGATTTCAACCAAAGCGCTCTGCGCGCCACAATAGCAAACCCTGAATTCTTAGCCGCTAACCTAGCCAATTGCAAAGTGGCGTCTAGGGTGAAAGAATTAGCCAATTTGAGAGCATTGATTCTATCCATAATCTCCTCATAAGGAGGAGAATCACTATCGACCGCCTTTATTAGCTCATCGAACCAGAAACATGCGGCTGTAGCTACAGGGACAATGCATGAAATTGGTTGTAGAAGGTAACCCTGCTGAACAAACATCTTTTTAAGTAAACCTTCTAATTTTTTATCCATAGGATCTTTGAAAGCACAACTATCCTCTATGGGTATAGTGGTGCGTTTGTTTAAAGTGGAAACCGCTCCCTCGACCTTGGGGACTGTCTGCCATAAGTCCTTTCTGGGGTCGACCATAGGAAACAATTTTTTAAATATGGGGGGAGGGACGAAAGGAATACCGGGCCTTTCCCATTCTTTATTAACAATGTCCGCCACCCGCTTGGGTATAGGAAAAGCTTCTGGGAGCCCCGGGACCTCTAGGAACTTGTCCATTTTACATAGTTTCTCTGGGATGACCAACTTGTCACAATCATCCAGAGTGGATAATACCTCCTTGAGCAGAATGCGGAGATGTTCCAACTTAAATTTAAACGTAATCACATCAGGTTCAGCTTGTTGAGAAATGTTCCCTGAATCAGTAATTTCTCCCTCAGACAAAACCTCCCTGGCCCCATCAGACTGGGTTAGGGGCCCTTCAGAACCATTATTATCAGCGTCGTCATGCTCTTCAGTATCTAAAACAGAGCAGTCGCGCTTACGCTGATAAGTGTTCATTTTGGCTAAAATGTTTTTGACAGAATTATCCATTACAGCCGTTAATTGTTGCATAGTAAGGAGTATTGGCGCGCTAGATGTACTAGGGGTCTCCTGAGTGGGCAAGACTCGTGTAGACGAAGGAGGGAATGATGCAGTACCATGCTTACTCCCCTCACTTGAGGAATCATCTTGGGCATCATTGTCATTGTCACATAAATCACATTTATTTAAATGAATAGGAATTCTGGCTTCCCCACATTCAGAACACAGTCTATCTGGTAGTTCAGACATGTTAAACAGGCATAAACTTGATAACAAAGTACAAAAAACGTTTTAAAATAAAACCGTTACTGTCACTTTAAATTTTAAACTGAACACACTTTATTACTGCAATTGCGAAAAAACATGAAGGAATTGTTCAAAATTCACCAAATTTTCACCACAGTGTCTTAAAGCCTTAAAAGTATTGCACACCAAATTTGGAAGCTTTAACCCTTAAAATAACGGAACCGGAGCCGTTTTTAACTTTAACCCCTTTACAGTCCCTGGTATCTGCGTTGCTGAGACCCAACCAAGCCCAAAGGGGAATACGATACCAAATGACGCCTTCAGAAAGTCTTTTCTAAGTATCAGAGCTCCTCTCACATGCGACTGCATGTCATGCCTCTCAAAAACAAGTGCGCAACACCGGCGCGAAAATGAGGCTCTGTCTATGATTTGGGAAAGCCCCTAAAGAATAAGGTGTCTAAAACAGTGCCTGCCGATATTATTATATCAAAATACCCAGATAAAATGATTCCTCAAGGCTAAATATGTGTTAATAATGAATCGATTTAGCCCAGAAAAAGTCTACAGTCTTAATAAGCCCTTGTGAAGCCCTTATTTACGATCTTAATAAACATGGCTTACCGGATCCCATAGGGAAAATGACAGCTTCCAGCATTACATCGTCTTGTTAGAATGTGTCATACCTCAAGCAGCAAGAGACTGCTCACTGTTCCCCCAACTGAAGTTAATTGCTCTCAACAGTCCTGTGTGGAACAGCCATGGATTTTAGTGACGGTTGCTAAAATCATTTTCCTCATACAAACAGAAATCTTCATCTCTTTTCTGTTTCTGAGTAAATAGTACATACCAGCACTATTTTAAAATAACAAACTCTTGATTGAATAATAAAAACTACAGTTAAACACTAAAAAACTCTAAGCCATCTCCGTGGAGATGTTGCCTGTACAACAGCAAAGAGAATGACTGGGGTAGGCGGAGCCTAGGAGGGATCATGTGACCAGCTTTGCTGGGCTCTTTGCCATTTCCTGTTGGGGAAGAGAATATCCCACAAGTAAGGATGACGCCGTGGACCGGACACACCTATGTTGGAGAAACAGAAAATATGTCCAGATACAAAGCATACTTGACAAAAACACTTGTACAATTCTCAATAGACTTGATCTAAAACATTAGGGTACCAGTATTGCAGGTATAATTACCTAGACTAGACTACAGTGATAAACATTACCTGCGGATAAGGGCTTTTACCATATAATATGGCAAAGTCTCTAGTAAGGAAATAGTTTCTGGCATGAGTTTATAAAAGTTTATCTAAGATGTAGATAATAAAATGTATGAGCTAGTGTGTGACATATATGGGTAACTGGAACATATAATAGAAAAACCTAATTTCTCCTACATTGGTGTATCCGGTCCACGGCTTCATCCTTACTTGTGGGATATTCTCTTCCCCTACAGGAAGTGGCAAAGAGAGCACACAGCAGAGCTGTCCACATAGCTCCCCTCAGGCTCCGCCCCCCCGTCATTCTCTTTGCCGCTCTGAACATGTCTCTCAGGGGTATCTTCTAGAATTCAAGGACCTTCCTCCAAGGGGAAGGTTCCACTTGTCTCGCTTATCTTTAGACCAGATAGAGAGACAGGCATTCTTACATTGCGTAGAGTACCTTTTAAAAATGGGAGTGATAAACCCAGTTCCAACAGCAGAACAAGGACTGGGATTTTACTCAAACCTGTTTGAAGTTCCCAAAAAGAAAGGAACTTTCAGGCCAATTCTGGATTTAAAGATCCTAGACCAATTACTCAGAGTTCCATCATTCCAAATGGAAACCATTCGGATTACCAGTTCATGGCTCTTCCCTTCGGATTGGCCACTGCTCCGAGAATTTTCACAAAGGTGCTAGGGTCCCTTCTAGCGGTGCTAAGGCCAAGGGGCATTGCAGTAGCACCTTAACTAGACGACATTTAATACAGGTGTCGTCTTTTCACAAAGCAAGGGCTCATACGGACATTGTTCTAGCCTTTCTAAGGTCTCACGGGTGGAAGGTGAACATAGAAAAAAGTTCTCTGTCCCCGTTCACAAGGGTTCCCTTCCTGGGAACAATAATAGACTCGGTAGAAATGAAAATCTTTCTGACAGAGGTCAGGAAACTAAAACTTTTGAACACTTGTCGAGTTCTTCAATCCATTCCTCAACCCTCCATAGCTCAGTGCATGGAGGTAACAGGACTAATGGTTGCGGCAATGGACGTGGTTCCTTTTGCTCGAATTCATTTAAGACCATTGCAACTGTGCATGCTCAAACAATGAAATTTTTTCTCCCCAGATTCAGATGGACCAGCAAACCAGAGACTCGCTCCTCTGGTGGTTGTCTCAGGATCACCTGTCTCAGGGAATGAGTTTCCGAAGACCGAAGTGGATCATTGTCACGACCGACGCCAGCCTCTTAGGCTGGGGCGCGGTCTGGAAGTCCCTGAAGATTCAGAGTCTATGGTCTCGGGAAGAATTTCTTCTCCCGATAAACATTTTGGAATTGAGAGCGATATTCAATGCGCTCCAGGCATGGCCTCAACTAGAGGAGGCCAAATTCATCAGTTTTCAGTCGGACAACTTGACGGCTGTTGCGTACATCAATCATCAGGGGGGAACAAGGAGTTCCCTGGCGATGAGGGAGGTATCCAAGATCATCAAATGGGCAGAGGATCACTCCTGCCATCTATCAGCAATTCACATCCCAGGAGTGGACAACTGGGAAGCGGATTATCTGAGTCTTCAGACTTTCCATCCGGGGGAGTGGGAACTCCACCCTGAGGTTTTTTGCTCAGCTGACCCAGCTATGGGGCATTACAGATCTGGATCTGATGGCGTCACGTCAGAACTTCAAAGCTACACGTTACGGGTCCAGGTCCAGGGATCCCAAGGCGACATTGGTAGATACCTTAGTAGCGCCTTGGTCGTTCAATCTAGCTTATGTCTTTCCACCGTTTCCCCTTCTCCCCCGGCTAGTAGCCAGGATCAAGCAGGAGAAGGCTTCGGTAATTCTAATAGCTCCTGCGTGGCCACGCAGGACTTGGTATGCAGACCTGGTGAATATGTCACCAGGAAAATTTACCATAAGATATGGCGGAAATATCTTTGCTGGTGCGAATCCAAGGGTTACTCATGGAGTAAGATTAGGATTCGAAGGATACTATCTTTTCTCCAAGAAGGATTGGAGAAAGGTCTGTCAGCTAGTTCTTTTAAGGGACAGATATCTGCTCTGTCTGTTTGGTTACACAAGCGCCTGGCAGCCATGCCAGATATTCAGGGTTTGTACAGGCTTTAGTCAGAATCAAGCCTGTCTACAGACCTGTGGCTCCTCCATGGAGTCTAAATTTAGTTCTTTCAGTTCTTCAAGGGGTTCCGTTTGAACCTCTACATTCCATAGATATTAAGTTACTATCTTGGAAAGTTTTGTTTTTTTGTAGCTATTTCTTCTGCGAGAAGAGTTTCTGAATTATCTGCTTTGCAGTGTAATTCACCCTATCTGGTGTTTCATACAGATAAGGTTGTTTTACGTACCAAACCTGGTTTTCTTCCAAAAGTGGTTTCCAATAAGAATATCAACCAGGAAATAGTTGTTCCTTCTCTGTGTCCTAATGCAGTTTCTAACAAGGAACGTCTGTTACACCATCTTGATGGGGTTCGTGCTTTAAAGTTTTATCTAAAAGCAACTAAAGACTTCAGACAAACATCGTCCTTGTTTGTCGTCTATTCTGGCAAGAGGAGAAGTCAAAAGGCGACTGCGACCTCTCTGTCTTTCTGGCTGAAAAGCATCATCCGGTTGGCTTATGAGACTGCTGGAAGGCAGCCTCCTGAACGAATTACAGCTCACTCTACTAGAGCTGGGGCTTCCAAGAATAAGGCTTCTGTTGAACAGATTTGTAAGGCAGCGACTTGGTCTTCACTGCATACGTTTGCCAAATTTTACAAATTCATTACTTTTGCTTCTTCGGAGGCTATTTTTGGGAAAAAGGTTTTGCAAGCAGTGGTGCCTTCCGTTTAGGTTACCTGACTTGTTCCCTCCCTTCATCCGTGTCCTAAAGCTTTGGTATTGGTTCCCACAAGTAAGGATGAAGCCGTGGACCGGATACACCAATGTAGGAGAAAACAGAATTTATGTTTACCTGATAAATTTCTTTCTCCTACGGTGTATCCGGTCCACGGCCCGCCCTGGCATTTTGGTCAGGTTTAAATTTATTTTTTGTAAACTACAGTCACCACTGCACCTTATGTTTCTCCTAACCGTCGGTCGAATGACTGGGGGGCGGAGCCTGAGGGGAGCTATGTGGACAGCTCTGCTGTGTGCTCTCTTTGCCACTTCCTGTAGGGGAAGAGAATATCCCACAAGTAAGGATGAAGCCGTGGACTGGATACACCGTAGGAGAAAGAAATTTATCAGGTAAACATAAATTCTGGGTTTTTTTATTATTTAGGGGAAGGTGAAGTCAGCGGACCAAAACCGCTTTAGATGAAAAAAGGGGGGGGGGGGGGGCAGAGCCAGCCAGGGTAGCAGTCCGGGGTGGGGTGGGGTTTGGGCCTCTAGGTATAGTTCAAACAATGTACCTTATAAAACATTTTGCAAATGTATAGTCTTATACAGCATAGAATACAACAGCTAAGAGGAGATATGTCCAATTGATGCTAATAAATTATTGCCTAATAAACATACTTTTATTACTTTCTGTATTTGTATTCGCTCTCCATGTAGTGGGGCATTTACAAACAATGATAAACCTATAGGCAGTTGTAGGGGCTTCTGTTGAGAGGAGATATGTTTATAATAGGTAGTCATTAATACGCTTAAATGCTCCATAAAAGGAGATGTATAAGAATTGAGGAGAATAGTGACTTATGAGGTATAGGTAGTAAGTTTATATGGTGATGGTAGTGACTGGTTCATGCCTGTGAGTAATATACACTGCAGTGTTGACCCATAAAAGGGGCATTATATAATATTATTGCAGAAACTGAAAAAAAAGACCCTATAAATAATTTATCACGCTAGGGTCAATTGGAGCACCTTGATTTTGAGAGACACAGATATGGGTATAAGTGACTACATATATATCTATCTATATATATATATATATATATATATATATATATAACAAAAGGGGTTCCGTTTGTGTTTCTGATTATGCGTCACATTTTGATATCTAGGATATGGAGGACTTAGAAATTTAATACGTATGGTGAGTATAAAGACTATATACTCATAGGTAAACCTCTCAGAAGTATTATTATGATTTCAGGGCCTTCTATTTTCCATCTGTGAGAACCTTTAGCTGATGGAGTACATAGAGCTTCTGTATGTGCCCCTCTCCTGGAGAGGTGACCCTTATAGGGGACTTGGGTAAAGGAAGTATGAGTATGACCCGCAGGAAATGTGGATCGGCGAGAAAGAGACGAGAGGGGTGTAAAAGAAGTGATTGGGATGTCCTATCAATAACTTGTGTATAAGGCTGGGAGCAAATTCCCTACAGATGAGATCATCCGCTAATTCTGATGGGAAAAAGATCTCACTAATATAGATAAGTAGCTAAGGGGATGCAATTGTGACCCTGAATCTGTGGTTCATAACATTGCTTCATGGATGACGAGGGTGTTATACTATACTCTTCTAACTTAAAAAGATATGGAAATATAAAAGTGGTGTCATATTTTAAACAAATTAGACATATAATATCAATCTCCTCCTAAACATCTAACATGCCTCAGTATATTAGAGAACCAGTATACAACACAATCATCTTAGGCAATATATGGTATTAAGAGATGAGATCTTAAGAAGCCAGGAGCATAGTAGGTAACAACCACATAACATATTATAGATTTCCCATGCAAGCACGGTCTATAGAGCACTAAACTGTATTAAATAATGAACATTGGAAGACAGTCAATATACAATTCCAATACTTGTAAATGGGATTGCAAATTTACAGTAACATCAGCAAACAAACCCTTATGAACTATAATTAACTTGGGTGAGGGTTCAGACAGTTTGTCAACATGTAGGCATATCATGTAGCTTACCATTAGATTAA
Source organism: Bombina bombina (assembly GCF_027579735.1). Classification (NCBI taxonomy): domain Eukaryota; kingdom Metazoa; phylum Chordata; class Amphibia; order Anura; family Bombinatoridae; genus Bombina; species Bombina bombina. The sequence goes on along the minus strand of NC_069499.1, from coordinate 935,435,346 downwards.
AACAAACACCAGCTGCCCATCAGCGTGTACAACATTAAGATTGTCTGATATGTGATAAGCATGTAAATTCTATGAATGAGTCCTATATAATTGTGAGATAAAGTTCTCTATATTTGTTAAGGTACTATAGAAAGTCAGTGTCTTACTACCGATTGAGGCAGCATAACGTATAGTTAATATAAGCAAGGGATATACATTGTCTAGTTTACCTATATAGTGTAATTTATTTAAAGTGACCACTCCATACTAATCTATTAAGGAGAGACCATATGCCGCTCTAGATGGAGTGTACCAGAGGTAGTATAAAGTTAGCCTATGCCAGCTTTAGTATAGGAGGAAGAGAGAGTCGGTATATAACTGCGACCTTTGTATGTGAGTCGGGACTCGTTGCTCCATGGGCAAAAATCAGTCTCGACAGCTTGGAAGAAGCTGCATAAAAAAGGAATTTGAATAAAAACATATCAGCACTATAGGAGCCTGGGCTCCAACTCTGCGTAAACGGAGCTCTCTGTACTAACCCACACCTAGACTAATCCATCTTGTGCACTGTGCGCCAGTCGGGAGGTTCAGAGCACTCCCCTGCAAAACCAGCTCTGCCCATATTGCACAGACGCCAGAAATATTGTGGGCTTCCAGACTCCTGGAGCACTTAGTAGCTAAGGGCTTGTCAGGGCATAAGTTAATGTCCCAAAAAAACGGACATATATAATCAATAGTCAGAGTCCCTGTATTTTTAGACTTCTCTAGTTTAAATCGTCGTTCCACTGCTGCCACTGGTTGACTGTCGCTGATCCCTTTTGTTTCTGGGTGTGGTGAAGTCTCCCCTTTCAGCTCAGAAAGATCTGGAGGTGGCCTATCATGATCCAGCCTGTTTCGTCTCCCTCACCATTAGGGGCCAGCGTCACTTTATTAGGCCAGTCGGAACACTCGCTATCAGCGCCGCTGCATGCTATGAGGAGATCCTTAAAGTGACTGTCCATCTTGGTCTCCAAGCTTTTAAGTAGGAACTGTAATGTGTCGTAAAATCCCTCCATGTTCCAGGCACAAAGAAGGCCTCGTATTTTTGCGCTTATGATGTCAGCTCTTGATGTTATGGCAGGGAATATTGGCTCTGACGAGAGGCTAAATGGTTTCGGAGCAGTCTAGGCGCTAATGAGAGGCCATTGTGGTAGTCATTAACCGGTTATCAAGCAGTAGTTGGCCTCCTCAGTTAGCTGTTGATCAGAGCTCCGTGCTTTAGTGACCATCCATGTAAGCAGTTGGCTCCGCCCCCCCCTGAGTGATTTTTAACGAAAATTGTTGCTCACTATCAGTATATAGCAGGGTTATAATACAATTCATTTATTATTATTCTTTAAAACAAATCCCCCAATAAAAATGTATATACAAATCAATTAAAATTAATAATTATTCTTAAATTCTTTAGATTAGTTAATATTTATATACACATTGCAATATATTCATGTAGAGACCAAATATGAATCAAATTATACACGCTTATGCTGTTATAATATTCTTTACAAAGATCATAAAAGATATACCCTTAAAATAAACTTTACTCACAATGAATCACATTAAAATCCCACAATAAAATACCAGAGGTTGTATATATTATTAATGCAAACAGCCAATGTATATGTGACTAGCTAAGACTACACAGGACTATGGATATAAGCATAAAATACAAAGTGCCCTTTTAAAATTATTAACTTCAAGTAAACTGTAACAACAATGAATGTATTTGCTTTAAAATATTAAATTATAGTCACTGCCATACGTTACCACATAACCAAATGATAATTCAGTTTCCAGAATTTCTTGTGGGTCATCTAAGAAGGATTTATCCTCTATATCGCAAAGGTACAGGCCTCAAAACTGTTATCTTCCTTTATTCAAGAAAGTGTCCCAAAATGGCAGAGAATCTACTTGGCACAAAGCCTGTGTATTTTCCACTCCAAAACGTATGCTCTTTGAGTCTGTGTGTTCTTTGTCTACTGTATGTGACAACCTTTATATGGTAAACCACCTCCTTCTCTTTAATCATTCCCACAAGATTTTGATAGGCCCTCGGATGCTTGTCTCTGATTCGCTCTGGGATCTGAAGATCTCATAGGCTTTTTGGTTTGGCATATGTTTTAAACAGTCAACTTATTTGGCTGTCATACCAGTTTTAATCCACAAGGGGGCAGCAGATAACCAGAAATGCAGTCTCACTATCAATACTGCTACAGCTTAATATCTAACCTTTAAAATGTTTATTAAAGATACTTTAATTTTCAGTATTAATAAACTTATCTGGTCAGCATATACAGTATATCCCATTTAATATAATTGAAAATGTACAATTTTAGATCAAAAATGAGTATATTATCAATTCTATGTTAAAATATGCTTATTGGAGTCTCATTCCTGTTCAATATAAATATAGCCCACATCGTTGTACATCTCTTGATAGAGTTATTTTAAGTGCATGAAAAACACAATTTACATATAATTTATGGGACAATTTACTGTTTTCTCCTCGGTCTGAAATGAAAGAAACAATGTTGTTATTCTGAGACTCTATAACACATTTAAAATTCACCAATGCAGCCCTTCAATACAACAGACATCTATCCAATACAGTAAGTTTCAGATCAATACATATACACATATATACATATATATATATATATATATATATATATACGTTAATATATTCCTATATGAAGATAGTCACAGCATTCCCATATGTCTGTAGGTAAGTTGAGTTCAGATTCTTTGTGTATCTGAGGTTCAGGGGCAATTAACAGGCCTATGCTAATTATTATATTCACAGAATTTCTGTTTTCTTATCTGACTTATGTAGAGAATCTTATCTCCAACACCCCAGGATGCTCCCCGGCTCAGGTAATTATCAGGCCCAATGTTTATCCTTCATGTGGAGCTATGAGCTTCAAAGGATAAATGTTTATTTTCTATCTTCACTTGTTGAGCCAAATGTTTTCCTTTTCTCCTCACTTGTCTTAAATAGCATTGAGGGGAGCAGGGGTCATAGTGAGACCAATTCAATTTATATCAGATATTAGATTCTGTGATACATTTGTTGTTTATTCAATGTTATTTCACAGGTACCCTAACATAATTCCCCCTTCCAATTTTAAATAGATGTAGGACACGTATTTGAATTGGTTTAAAGTCAGTGGTACTTGGTGAGTGTTTTGACAGCATGCATCATAGACAGTCTTCTATGAAGAGAGTCCGTTATTTTTGAGCCCTCGTGCTCGCTAGCTAAGCATCTTTAAACTACAATATTTCTTTAGTGCATTTGGGGATATGACACTTCTCCCTCTATGGCTTGTAGCTGGGATCTGGGATGGCATGCTCGCAACTGATTAATATGGACCCATTTGTCCATAAAAGTAGCATTTTTAGGTATCCTAATTTTATAGGCAACTGGAGATATTTTGTCAGTAACAACAAAAGGACCCTTCCATGATGGAAGAAATTTCTTCTCCTTAACCTGATCGCTTCCAAAATTATAAAGATAAACTTTATTATTTATTTCATATTCCTTTTTGGAGGTTTTGAGATCATAATAGGTTTTAGTGGCCGTTGCAACCTTCTCTATATTGCAGACGCTTCCTTAGGTTCTCCACATATTGATGCATATTGGTAGCGTTTATCAAGTTCTGGTCTGATGTACGGTATAGTAGATGCTGAGGTAGAACCATTCTTCTACTAGTCATCAATTCAGAAGGTGACATCTTAGTAGCACTACTTGGAGTTGCTCTTAATGCCATTAGGACTAGAGGTAATTTTACATCCCAGTCTTTACCAGTTTCACTCACAAACTTTTTGAGAATCTTCACAATGGACTGGTTGTAACGCTCTACACCACCACTTGAGGCAGCTCTATATGCAATATGGAGCTTTCTTTTGTATTTTCCACATTTTGGTCATCACTTTGCTAGTGAAATGGGTTCCCCGATCGGATTTGATTCACTGGTGTAAACCAAATCTGGAAAACACATGGTTGATGAGCAATGCTGTGCATGTTTCAGCACTATTGTTAGGTGCACTGATGCACTCTACCCATTTAGTGAATAGGCATGTTACTGTCAACATGTATTTGTTACCTCTTGATGACCTAGTTACTGGACCAATAAAATCAATTTGTATATCTGACCATGGCATTACCATCCCCCTTTTCTGCAATGGTGCTCTATGCGTTGTATGAACATCTTTCAACATGTGTGACCAAAAAGCGTAGTCACGCAATATTTCATACGTGAGTTTGGCACCACGATGACCAGATGTGGGAGCATCAGGGGCATGTTGAAGCATTAGACCTCTGAACTTGGTGGGTACTAAAGCAATCTTGATCACCAAAAGGTTAGAAAAACAGCACACCTTCTTTGTTTGTAGCGGGGCACCGAATAAAGGACTTGCCAGGTCCAAATCAATCCAAATATAAAGAATATTCCAGCCTCCAACTTCTTTAAAAGACCTTTATTTCATATAGGGTCCTGAGTAGAAAATTACGTTTCAAGCCTCAACAGGCTCTTAATCATGTATAATTGGATACACACAGGTACATGTCTTTATATACCCTCACCTGTTATTCAACATCCTGTGTTAAACTGACTACACAACAGTGCCATCTTGTGGATACAAAATTCAATGTAGCACAGAGTTATCACAGGAAGTGCATAAACATTCAACAAAACATGTAATTAAAAACATATACATCTATGTACAAAGATTAAAAAGAGGTACATAACACAACTTTTTTTGAAAATGTTTGGATCAACTGATGTTTTTTTCATATTATTCAAAATATATGCATAATTCTTTTTTCAATAATTCTTCAGAAAAAAAGACTCCAATCAAAATCTTTGTTCATGCCCTTTGGTCTCATTGATTCCAATTTATATACCCAAAACATTTCCCTCATCTTCAACAAATGTTCTCTATCTCCACCCCTTCTGGGCCTATCTACCTGTTCTAAGATTTGAAACCTAAGTTGGCTGATATTATGACCCATAGAGAGGAAGTGAGAGGATACTGGAGCTTCCTTGTTTTTACATCTAATATTATATTTGTGCTCAGTTATCCTCTCCCTTACCTCTCTACAGCTCTCGCCAATATAAATTTGACCACATGGACATTTAATAAGGCAGATACAGTATGTGGCTCTACAAGTTAGATATTTATTAATTTTAAATTTTTTCCCAGTGGTGGGATGATAAAAACTATCTCCTTTGATCATGGAACTGCAGTTGCTGCAATTCAGGCATGGGTAGCAACCTAGTTTATTAGGCCCAATAGTTCTCTGGCTTTCTTGTTTATGGCTACCAATGTCTGAATGCACCAACATATCTCTAATGCTCCTATTTTTCTTATAAGCCACCATTGGGTTCTCTCTAAATTCAATAATTTCTGGGTGGCAATCTCTTATTATGCGCCAATTCTTCTTTAGAATACCAGTGACTTTGTTGCTCAACCTATTAAATTGTATAACAAAAATCATACAATTAGTTTTTGACTGCTTGTTTATCTTGTCTGTTTCCTTCAAAATTGTATCTAATTGTTTAGAGATGAGCAGCGGAGGATAATTTCTATCTATAAATTTGTTAGCCATCTGTTGCAGTCTATATTTGCATTGGTCCTGATCTGATACTATTCTTTTAACTCAAGTAAATTGACTCTTGGGGATTGCTTGGAAAATATTTTCTGGATGACAACTCCCATACTTCAACAAATTATTCCTGTCTGTACTCTTAACATAGAGGTCTGTATGTAAGAACCCTCCCTTATTGTACATAAATGTATCCAAATATTCAACTCCCACTTCATTCATGTTCAATGTAAATTTGAGTCCCATAACTGAATCATTGAGATCTTGCCCAAATGACAAGAGGCTACCAACGTCGCCCCCCCCCCATACGCCAAACACATCATCAATATATCTCCACCAGGAGGCGCCATATCGTTGGAATAATGGCTGGGAATATACAAAATATTCCTCAAAATTATTCATAAAAATGTTGGCGTATGTGGGGGCGACGTTGGAGCCCATTGCCGTCCCCTGTCTTTGTAAATAGTATACATCAAAATGTGTGTTCAATCTGTGCTGGGAATATTTACCAATAAGCCACTGGGTAAATGGAGTTTCCTCAAGCTCCACAAAACAGAATAAACACACACAATAGTAATAAAAATATCACTACTAAACCCCTGGCGCTGAGAAATACAGATTCCATAATTTTTTTCAACCAATTTAAGCTGTTTTTCAGCGCCAGGGGTTTAGTAGTGATATTTTTATTATTATTGTGTGTGTTTAAATAGTATACATCACCAAATAAAAAATAATTTTGATATAGTATATTAGTAAGTAATTCAACAAGAAAGCCAATTTTCATCTCAGTATAGTCACCATTTGATCTTAAGACATTCTCAACTGCTGTGACCCCACTAGTGTGTTTTATAGAGGTGTATAGGCTAGAAACATCTAAAGTATATAAAATACTTTTACCTCCGACAAATCCAAGATCTTTAAGTTTAGCTAAAAAAAATCACTGGTATCTCTAATATATGAATTTGCTTGTTTCACAAATGGCTGCAGTACCCTGTCTAAAAGAGAGAAATAGAGGAAAAAATGTAGCCCATACCTGCCACAATTGGCCTACCGGGGGGCTTTTTTGGGGCTTTATGGATTTTGGGTAATACATATATCACTGGTCTTATTGGGTTAGTAACATATAAATCCTCTCCAAATGTTTTTGTTATTATTCCCCTTTTAACTGCACGATCCAAAATGCTCTTAATTTCTTTATTAATCTCAATAGTTGGATCTCTGCTTAATTCTTGATAAACTTGTTTGTAAATTTCTGCCATATAGTCTGTTTTGTCCAATAGGACAATGGCTCCGCCCTTATCCGCTTCTTTAATTATTAATTCTTTGTTGTTCCTAAGATTCTCAAAAGCAAGTTTATCTTGTCTATTTTTCTGTACCAATTTATTTTTCCTTTCTCTTTTAAAAAGAATATCAATCTCTTTTTGAACTAGACTCATATATGTGGTTAAGCTGTGTGTAGCTGTAGGTGTGAAAGTGGAATGAAGTGGGAGTTGAATATTTGGATACATTTGTGTACAATAAGGGAGGGTTCTTACATACAGACCTCTATGTTAAGAGTACAGACAGGAATAATTTGTTGAAGTATGGGAGTTGTCATCCAGAAAATATTTTCCAAGCAATCCCCAAGAGTCAATTTACTCGAGTTAAAAGAATAGTATCAGATCAGGACCAATGCAAATATAGACTGCAACAGATGGCTAACAAATTTATAGATAGAAATTATCCTCCGCTGCTCATCTCTAAACAATTAGATACGATTTTGAAGGAAACAGACAAGATAAACAAGCAGTCAAAAACTAATCGTATGATTTTTGTTACACAATTTAATAGGTTGAGCAACAAAGTCACTGGTATTCTAAAGAAGAATTGGCGCATAATAAAAGATTGCCACCCAGAAATTATTGAATTTAGAGAGAACCCAATGGTGGCTTATAAGAAAAATAGGAGCATTAGAGATATGTTGGTGCATTCAGACATTGGTAGCCATAAACAAGAAAGCCAGAGAACTATTGGGCCTAATAAACTAGGTTGCTACCCATGCCTGAATTGCAGCAACTGCAGTTCCATGATCAAAGGAGATAGTTTTTATCATCCCACCACTGGGAAGAAATTTAAAATTAATAAATATCTAACTTGTAGAGCCACATACTGTATCTACCTTATTAAATGTCCATGTGGTCAAATTTATATTGGCGAGACCTGTAGAGAGGTAAGGGAGAGGATAACTGAGCACAAATATAATATTAGATGTAAAAACAAGGAAGCTCCAGTATCCTCTCACTTCCTCTCTATGGGTCATAATATCAGCCAACTTAGGTTTCAAATCTTAGAACAGGTAGATAGGCCCAGAAGGGGTGAGATAGAGAACATTTGTTGAAGATGAGGGAAATGTTTTGGGTATATAAATTGGAATCAATGAGACCAAAGGGCATGAACAAAGATTTTGATTGGAGTCTTTTTTTCTGAAGAATTATTGAAAAAAGAATTATGCATATATTTTGAATAATATGAAAAAAAAACATGAGTTGATCCAAACATATTTTCAAAAAAAGTTGTGTTATGTACCTCTTTTTAATCTTTGTACATAGATGTATATGTTTTTAATTACATGTTTTGTTGAATGTTTATGCACTTCCTTTGATAACTCTGTGCTACATTGAATTTTGTATCCACAAGATGGCACTGTTGTGTAGTCAGTTTAACACAGGATGTTGAATAACAGGTGAGGGTATATAAAGACATGTACCTGTGTGTATCCAATTATACATGATTAAGAGCCTGTTGAGGCTTGAAACGTAATTTTCTACTCAGGACCCTATATGAAATAAAGGTCTTTTAAAGAATTTGGAGGCTGGAATATTCTTTATACTTGGTGGGTACTACCCATTGCTGGATGCCAGTTTTGGAGGTTATAATTAACAAACCATCCTGTAACTTGAATTGTGATCTGGACTTCATTAAGATTCTAAAATCTTCTTTGCCAATACAATCATCTTTTGATATGGGGTTACTTTCAGGATCTTCTATGTGTTTATAGAAGATGCCTACAATGGGGTCTTCTTTTTGACTAGTGATCAGGTCCTCACTAGGAGAATCATGACTCCATTGTACCAGGTTAGGCTCACTCTGTTGTTTAGCCTGGTTTCTGGTAATGGCTTCTACCTGAATTGCACCCATTAAGTGGTCAATATTAAGGAGTTCTCCAGTTATGGCTCCTTGTTTGGCTAATGAATCCGCAAGATCATTTCCTTCCTTATCAGGACCTAGAACCCTGGAATGACCCTTGGTCTTTTTCCAGTGTATGGTTAAATCATTGGATACCACCAGATTATCAATCTTGCAGAACAACTTGTCATGCTTGACTGGTTTGCTATTGCTTTTCTGCATGCCATTTCTTTTCCAAGTTGGCAGGTATTCAACAAAACTGTCATGCACATAATTTGAGTCGGTTATGATCACAAATTCATGAATATCATGTTCAATAGCCATTTCTATGGTTTTTAGAACAGCAGTGAGTTCTGCAACTTGACTGGATTTTGGTCCAATGTTGAAACCTACAGAGATATTTGGGAAACCATTTGCCCAAGTTATACCAATGCCAGTGACTAGTCTGCGCTCATTATCAATAGTGGCATAGTAAGAACAACCATCAACATATACCCAAGGTAATGTTGGACAATGGTCCTCATTATACATTTTATATGGGGAAAGCAATTGTTCCTCCAGAAAATCATCTTCTGACAATTCTTCCCCAGGATCTTTAGCAGTACAGTCGTGGAGCTCAGCAAGCCCGTGTGTGAATGGATTCTTTTTATTTTGCTTGTAGCGAATTTCTAAAGGCCAGCCTTGTAAGGAAAGAGTCCACGATGTTATGCGGCTATTAGACAAATTGCCATCTCTTATTCTCTCACTCACAAATATAGCAAAGGCTGGTGGGCCGTTTCTACAATAATTTTCTCGCCCTGTATATAGCTGCAGAAATTTTGTAGAGCCCATACAGTATATAAGAGGACTTTTTCGCAATCGCTAAATTTTATTTCTACTGGGGATAGAGTTTTGCTCGCATAAGCAATGACTTTGCTTAAATTATCATGCTTTTGGTATAAAACAGCACTCATGCTTACATCTGTGTAACCTGTTGAAGAAAGGTTTACCACCTTCAGGGTACGCTAAGCAAGGTGCTTGAGTGAGTTTTCTCTTCAGCTCTCTGATGGCTGTCTCTTGAGACTCACTCCAGTGCCATTCCACATCCTTCTTTAGAAGTAATAGTAGTGGTTTAGCTAATTCTGCATAATTATCAATGAATAATTCATCATACTCAGGAATTATCTAAATTCCTTTAAGTTAGTTGAGTTTTTAGAATTTACTATAGCTTCCACCTTTTTCTTCTGAGGATTTAGCCCTTCAGAAGTAACTTCATGTCCCAAGAAGTTTACACGAGTGCGGCACCATTGAGCTTTTTGTAGGGATAATTTGACACCTGCCCTTTTAAGTTGGCTGAGGACATGTTTAAGCTCTGCAATGCACTTTTCAAAGTCTGTGCTTTTGATTAAAACATCATCAACATAAGATAAGGTCCCCCTTTCCAGTGCATAAAGCATAGCCTTATGCATGAATACAGCAAATTCATGTCCAGAATATATGTATCCAAAAGGAAGTATCTGAAATGCATACTGGACCTTTTGGAATGAGAATGACAGCTTATACTAGTCCTCCTCATGTACCTTTATGGTCCAATATCCCTGTGCACAATCAATGGCAGTGAATATTTTGATCCCTGCATTTGTGCTAGGCATTGGTTATGGCACAGGCTAGCCAGACATGTACACTCGTTTGTTTAGCTATCTTAAGTCAGCATACAACCGCCATTGTCCATTGGGCTTAAGAACACCTAGAATAGGATTATTATAAGAGCTGTGCACCAGTTTGATAATACCTCTTTCTTCCAAGTTCCTTATGATTTCTGCGAGAGAATCATATGAAGTTAAAGGAAGTCTGTATTGTTTAACAAAGACAGGTGGCGCATTGGGATCGGTTTGTATTCTTGTGATGTGCAAGTCTGTAATACCACAGTCATAAGAATCCCTAGCAAAAATATCCTTGTACTCCATCAGGAGTTCTCGCAGCAGTTGGCGTTCCATCATCGCTGGAACAGCCATCAGCTAAGGATATTTGCTCTTCGACTATTTGCTGAAATCCTGGAAAGATTTCAGGCTGTCCTATTTCATAGGCTTCTTCCAACCTAGAGGTGAGATTCCCTTGATTATAATTTACATTGCCCCCATGACTCTGGGTATTGGGGTAATCTTGCTGTTTGATCGGCTGATCAAATACTAGAGAGGCTTCTTCAATTTTACAGATGCCTTCCTCTGAGCTGAAGAGATAAATAGACTGAATAGTAAATAGACTCTCTGGCATAGAGAGGCAAAGGATTGTTCTATTAATTGCTCTTCAGTTAAGTATCCTTCAGGTATTAGCCCAATTACATTATTCTGGAATCCAATAGTGTAATAACTTGATTCCAGCGCATATCCTATGGTAGTCCCCTTGGATAAGTTTATATCCTGTGGGGTCATGTTATGCACAATAACATGTATTGGAATAGTTCCAATATTTACCATAGGAGTATAGGTCATTGTGACACCCAGATTTTGTATTCTATGGGAGAGGCAAATTAGTGTTTCAGAAGTTTTTTAATTTCTGACCTCTCTTTACCTGTAAGGGTAAAAGAAATTAATCAGCCCTGGCAGGAATTATAACATCGCTAGACACCTGCATATTCACAGTATATGGCAATTGCTGGTTTGATTTCAGGGCTGCATTTTCATCCTGAAATGCTTCAGGGTCCCCCTTTAACCCGCTCCAGAGGCAAAAGTTAATAAAATCTATTTGTATGGCATATCTATGTAAGATATCATTGCCAATGTATATTTGATTATGGGGAGTATTTAAAACTAAAAACAGGTGCTTCACTGACTTATTACCTATAGAGACAGATAATAAGCACTTAGCTGTGATATTATAGCTTTCAAACCTGTTATCCAGGCTGTGGACACAGTGGTCTTGGGGAGAAAGATATTTAATCACTTTAGGTTCAGCTATCTGCGCTAATAAGCCTTATATAGCATATATAGCTAGCTTCCTGTTTTAAGTTCAATTTAGCATACTTGGTTTTACCAAGGTCATGCACTTGTATAGAAATAAATAGATCCTCTTTAATTCTTTCAATTCCTGTGAGGTATTGAGCGTGCCCCCCCCCCTTTAGGGATTTTATGATCCCCCTTGTGGAGAGATATGGTTAATACATCGCCGTCTAAGGAAATATTCGCTATCTTTCCAGGCGAAATTTTAAAAGTATTACCATTAGAGCCACTTAACCCCTTAATGACCACAGCACTTTTCCATTTTCTGTCCATTTGGGACCAAGGCTATTTTTACATTTTTGCTGTGTTTGTGTTTAGCTGTAAATTTCCTCTTACTCATTTACTGTACCCACACATATTATATACCGTTTTTCTAGCCATTTAATGGACTTTCAAAAGATACCATTATTTTCATCATATCTTATAATTTACTATAAAAAAAATTATAAAATATGAGGAAAAAATGGAAATAAACACACTTTTTCTAACTTTGTCCCCCAAAATCTGTTACACATCTACAACCACCAAAAAAATACCATGCAAAATAGTTTCTAAATTTTGTCCTGAGTTTAGAAATACCCAATGTTTACATGTACTTTGCTTTTTTTGCAAGTTATAGGGCCATAAATACAAGTAGCACTTTGCTATTTCCAAACCACTTTTTTTTTTCAAAATTAGCGCTAGTTACATTGGAACACTGATATCTTCAGGAATCCCTGAATATCCATTGACATGTATATATTTTTTTTTTTAGAAGAAGACATCCCAAAGTATTGATCTAGGCACCATTTCACCGCCAAATGCGATCAAATAAAAAAAATTGTTCACTTTTTCACAAACTTTAGGTTTCTCACTGAAATTATTTACAAACAACTTATGCAATTATATCATAAATGGTTGTAAATGCTTCTCTGGGATCCCCTTTGTTCAGAAATAGCAGACATATATGGCTTTGGCTTTGCTTTTTTGGTAATTAGAAGGCTGCTTAATGCCACTGCGCACCACACGTGTATTATGCCCAACAGTGAAGGGGTTAATTAGGGAGCATGTAGGGAGCTTCTAGGGTTAATTTTAGATGTAGTGTAGTAGACAACCCCAAGTATTGATCTAGGCCCATTTTGGTATATTTCATGCCACCATTTCACCGCCAAATGCGATCAAATTAAAAAAAACGCTAAATTTTTCACAATTTTAGGTTTCTCACTGAAATTATTTACAAACAGCTTGTGCAATTATGGCACAAATGGTTGTAAATGCTTCTCTGGGATCACCTTTGTTCAGAAATAGCAGACATATATGACTTTGGCGTTGCTTTTTGATAATTAGAAGGCCCCTAAATACTGCTGCGCATCACACGTGTATTATGGCTAGCAGTGAAGGGGTTAATAAGGTAGTTTGTAGGGAGCTTGCAGGGTTAATTTTAGCTTTAGTGTAGAGATCTGCCTCCCACCTGACACATCCCACCCCCTGATCCCTCCCAAACAGCTCCCTTCCCTCCCCCACCCCACAATTGTCCCCGCCATCTTAAGTACTGGCAGAAAGTCTGCCTGTACTAAAATAAAAGGTTTTTTCTTTTGCAAGATGTACCGAGTCCACGGTTTCATCCTTACTTGTGGGATATTCTCCTTCCCAACAGGAAGTGGCAAAGAGAGCACCCACAGCAGAGCTGTCTATATAGCTCCCCCCTTAACTCCACCCCCCAGTCATTCTCTTTGCTGGCTCTAAGCAGGAACGGTAAAGTGAAAGAGGTGATAAACTGTTAGTTTTTATTTTCTTCAAGCAAGAGTTTGTTATTTTTAAATGGTACCGGTGTGTACTATTTACTGTCAGGCAGGAGATGGATGAAGATTTCTGCCTAGAGGATAATGATGTTAGCATTTGTAACTAAGGTCCAATGCTGTTCCCACAGAAGCTGAGGAGTACAGGAAAACTTCAGTGTGAGGAACGGTTTCATGCTATACAGCAATGAGGTATGTTCAGTCATTTTTTCTGGAGAGACTGTGATATTTCAGAAAGGCTGACAGTATCCCCATGTGGGTAAGGGTAAGCAGTAATCCTAGAGCTAAAAAGAAGGGCATTACTTAGCTTGCTTATGGGGCCAATTACATATATGGTTGACACTGAATGTAAAATGTTTGTGTGCAAAGTTTTTTGGATGGGAGTGCTTTAACGTTTTTTGTGGGCAATAAACGTGTTGGGCAACTTTATTAGGACACACATGGCTTATTTTTAGGGTCTTGGAACCCACTTGGCTAGTTATAACCGCTCTGGTGCGGTTCTTTAAGGCTCAGGGAACATCGAGTGAGATGGGCGGGGCCTATTTTCGTGCCTCTGTTGCGCACTTAGTTTTGTACAACAAGCAGCAAGCTAACTCCTGAGGGCCCTGGTGTAGGTTTGGGGCCAAATCGAAGCTTTTACCCCACACTTTCGACCCCTGAGGGCAGGTAGGGCCACAGCAGGGCTGTGGCAAGGTGCTGAGTTTTTTTTCCGGATTTGGGCCTATTTTCGATCCGGTTTGGACATTAAGGGGTTAATTGTTAAAAAATTTTGTGGTGCAATCTTAACTACCTATTGTGTGCCTACATACAACATTTTGAAAAATTTGGTGCATGTTTAGGTGTTTTTGCAGAATGTGTATGCTTTTTTTCTCTTAAAGGCATAGTATCGTTTTTTAAGATTGTTATTTTTTTCACTAAATAAAGTGTTTTCATGCTTGTTTGTAGTCATTACTAGCCTGTTCAACATGCCTGACATTGAGGAAAGTCAATGTTTAATATGTTTAGAAGACATTGTGGAACCTCCACTTAGAATGTGTCCCTCATGCAATAAAAGGTCAATAAAGAACATATTTTAGCTACTAAAAGTATGTCACAGGATGATTCTCAGTCAGAAGAGAATCAGGATAGACCATCTAATTCTCCCCAAGTGTCACAACCGTTAACGCCCGCACAAGCGACGCCAAGTACTTTAGTGCGTCTAATTCTTTCACCCTGCAAGATAAGGCCGCAGTTATGAATACTACCCTCACAGAGGTTTTATCTAAGCTGCCGGGGTTGCAGGGGAAGCGCAGTAGGTCTGTTGTGAGAACAAACACTGAGCCCTCTGACGCTTTATTAGCTATATCTACCCTCACAATGTTCTGATGTGAGAGATTTGCTGGCTGAGGGAGAGATTTCCGACTTAGGAAATATGTTCCCTCAGACAGATTCAGATATGACGGCTTTTTAAATTTAAACTAGAACACCTCCGCTTATTGCTCAGGGAGGTTTTAGTGACTCTGGATGATTGTGACCCTATTGTAGTTCCAGAGAAATTGTGTAAAATGGACAAATTACTAGAGGTTCCTACCCACACTGATGTTTTTCCAGTCCCTAAGAGGATTTCGGAAATTGTTACTAAGGAGTGGGATAGACCAGGTATTCCGTTCACTCCCCCTCCTACTTTTAAGAAAATGTTTCCCTTATCAGACGCTGTGCGGGACTCGTGGCAGATGGTCCCTAAGGTGGAGGGAGCTATTTCTACTCTAGCTAAGCGTACAACTATACCTATTGAGGACAGTTGTGCTTTCAAAGATCCTATGGATAAAAAATTAGAGGGTCTCCTAAAGAAAATTTTTGTTCATCAGGGTTTTCTTCTCCAGCCTATAGCGTGCATTGTTCCTGTAACCACTACAGCTGCCTTTTGGTTTGAGGCTCTGGACGAGGCTTTCAGGTGGAGACCCCATTAGATGATATTCTGGATAGAATTAGGGCTCTTAAACTAGCTAATTCTTTCATTCCAGATGCTGCTTTCATCTGGGGCTTAAGTCCTGGTCAGCTGATGTGTCATCAAAATCTAAGCTTTTGACCATCCCTTTCAAGGGTAAGACCCTATTCGGGCCTGAATTGAAAGAGATCATTTCAGATATCACTGGAGGGAAGGGTCATGCCCTCCCTCAGGATAAGTCAAACAAAATAATTTTCGTTCCTTTCGAAACTTCAAAGGTGGTCCCACTTCCTCTTCCCCTGCTGCAAGGCAAGAGGGGAATTTTGCTCAATCCAAGCCAGTCTGGAGACCTAACCAGGCTTGGAACAAAGGTAAACAGGCCAAGAAGCCTGCTGCTGCCACCAAGACAGCATGAAGGGGTAGCCCCCGATCCGGGAGCGGATCTAGTAGGGGGCAGACTTTCTCTCTTTGCCCAGGCTTGGGCAAGAGACGTTCAGGACTCCTGGGCTGTAGAAATCGTAACCCAGGGGTATCTTCTAGATTTCAAAGATTCTCCTCTAAGGGGGAGATTCCATGTTTCTCAATTGTCTGTAATCCAGACAAAAAGAGAGGCATTCTTACGCTGTGTAGAAGATCTATTTACCATGGGAGTGATCTGCCCAGTTCCAAAAACAGAACAGGGGCAGGGGTTCTACTCCAATCTGTTTATGGTTCCCTAAAAAGAGGGAACCTTCAGACCAATCCAAGATCTCAAGATCCTAAACCAATTCCTCAGAGTCCCATCCTTCAAGATGGAGACCATTCAGACTCTTTTTTTACCAACGATCCAGGAGGGTCAATATATGACCACCGTGGACTTAAAGAATGCGTACCTACACATTCCTATCCACAAGGATCATCACCAATTTCTCAGGTTTGCCTTTCTGGACAAGCATTACCAGTTTGTGGTTCTTCCCTTCGGGTTGGCCATGGCTCCCAGAATTTTCACAACGGTGCTAGGGGCCCTTCTGGCGGTCCTAAGGCCGCGGGGCATAGCAGTGGCGCCTTATCTAGACGATATCCTAATTCAAGTGTCGACTTTCCAACTAGCCAAGTCTCACACGGACTTCGTGTTGGCCTTTCTAAGATCTCATGGGTGGAAGGTGAACGTAAAAAACACTTCTCTTTCCCCTCTCACAAGAGTTTAATTCCTAGGGACTCTGATAGACTCGGTAGACATGAAAATATTTCTGACGGAGGTCAGGAAGTCAAAGATTTTAGACACCTGCCGAGCTCTTAATTCCATTCCTCGGACATCAGTGGCTCAGTGTATGGAGGTAATTGGACTAATGGTCGCTTACATCTCAGACCACTGTAACTATGCATGCTCAGACAGTGGAATGGGGATTATGCAGATTTATTTCCTCAGATAAATCTGGATCAGGAGACCAGAGATTCTCTTCTTTGGTGGTTGTCACAGGATCACCTGTCCCAGGGAATGTGCTTCCGCAGGCCAGCGTGGGTTATAGTGACGACGGACGCCAGCCTACTGGGCTGGGGTGCAGTCTGGAATTCCCTGAAAGCTCAGGGTTTGTGGACTCAGAAGGAGGCCCTCCTACCGTTAAATATTCTGGCATTAAGAGCGATATTCAATGCTCTTCAGGCATGGCCTCAGCTGGCTTCGGCCAGATTCATCAGATTTCAGTCGGACAACATCATGACTGTGGCTTATATCAATCAGGGGGGAACAAGGAGTTCCTTAGCAATGATAGAAGTTTTATCCGCAATCTATATCCTAGGGGTAGAGAACTGGGAGGCGGATTTTCTAAGTCGTCAGACTTTTCATCCGGGGGAGTGGGAACTCCATCCGGAGGTGTTTGCTCAACTGGTTCAGCTATGGGGCACACCAGAATTGGATCTGATGGCGTCTCATCAGAATGCCAAACTTCCTCGTTACGGGTCCAGGTCAAGGGATACTCAGGCAGTACTGATAGATGCTCTAGCAGTACCCTGGTCATTCAACCTGGCTTATGTGTTTCCACCATTCCCTCTCCTTCCGCGTCTGATTGCCAGAATCAAGCAACAGAGAGCTTCTGTGATTTTGATAGCACCTGCGTGGCCATGCAGGACTTTGTATGCAGACCTGGTGGACATGTCATCTCTGCCACCATGGTCTCTGCCACTGAGGCAGGACCTTTTGATTCAAGGTCCGTTCAAGCATCCAAATCTAATTTCTCTGCAACTGACTGCTTGGAGATTGTACGCTTGATTTTATCAAAGCGGGGTTTCTCTGAGTCGGACATAGATTCCTTGATTCAGGCTCGAAAGCCTGTCACCAGGAAAATCTATCATAAGATATGGCGTAAATATCTTTTTTGGTGCGAATCCAAAGGTTACTCATGGAGTAAGATCAGGATTCCAAGGATTTTGTCCTTTCTCCAAGAGGGATTGGAGAAAGGATTGTCAGCTAGTTCCTTAAAAGGGCAGAAATCTGCTTTGTCTATTCTATTGCACAAGTGTCTGGCAGATGTCCCAGATGTTAGGGTTTTCTGTCAGGCTTTAGTTAGAATCAAGCCTGTGTTTAAACCTGTTGCTCCGCCATGGAGTCTAAATTTAGTTCTTAAAGTTCTTCAGGGGGTTCCGTTTGAACCCATGTATTCCATAGATATTAACTTCTATCTTGGAAAGTTCTGTTTCTAGTTGCTATCTCTTCAGCTCGAAGAGTTTCTGAACTATCTGCATTACAATGTGACTCGCCTTATCTTGTTTTCCATGCTGATAAGGTGGTTTTGCGTACCAAACCTGGGTTCCTCCCTAAGGTGGTTACTAACAGGAATATCAATCAGGAAATTGTTGTTCCTTCTCTGTGTCCTAATCCTTCTTCTCACTCCACTAGAGCGGTGGCTTCCACATGGGCTTTTAAAAATGATGCTTCTGTTGAACAGATTTGTAAGGCTGCGACTTGGTCTTCGCTTCATACCTTTTCCAAATTTTCCAAATTTGATACTTTTGCTTCTTCGGAGGCTATTTTTGGGAGAAAGATTTTGCAAGCAGTGGTGCCTTCCGTTTAGGTTCCTGTCTTGTCCCTCCCTTCATCCATGTCCTAAAGCTTTGGTATTGGTATCCCACAAGTAAGGATGAAACCGTGGACTCTGTACATCTTGCAAAAGAAAACAAAATTTATGCTTACCTGATAAATTTCGTTCTTTTGCGATGTACCGAGTCCACGGCCCGCCCTGTCTATTCAAGATAGATAGTATTTTTTCTTGAAAACGTCAGTCACCTCTGCACCTTATAGTTTCTCCTTTTTCTTCCTTGGCCTTCGGTCGAATGACTGGGGGGTGGAGTTAAGGGGGGATCTATATAGACAGCTCTGCTGTGGGTGCTCTCTTTGCCACTTCCTGTTGGGAAGGATAATATCCCACAAGTAAGGATGAAACCGTGGACTCAGTACATCGCAAAAGAAAGAAATTTATCAGGTAAGCATAAATTTTATTTTTAAAAAATATTTTTTAGCATATTTACATATGCTACGGTGTAGGATCCCCCCCTTAGCCCCCAACCTCCCTGATCCCCCCCAAAACAGCTCTCTAACCCTCCCCCTCTGCCTTATTGGGGGCCATCTTGGGTACTGGCAGCTGTCTGCCAGTACCCAGTTTGCAAAACAAAATGTTTTTTTTTACATTTTTTTGCCGTTTTTTCTGTAGTGTAGCTTCCCCCCCCCACAGACTAACCCCCACCACCTAACTGATGTTTTTTTTTAAATATATTTGTACACTTTTTTCTGTAGTGTAGCAGTTCCCACCCACCCACTCCCTCCCCGTGCACGTGCCCGCCCCCCTGTGCACGTATCCGTGCGCGCCCTTGGACATCCCCGCCCCCCTCCAGATCAGCAGGGCCATCGATGGCCGCCACCCGCCTCCCATACCGGCTCCCACCCACCAACGAAAATAGCCACCGATCTCCGGTGCAGAGAGGGCCACAGAGTGGCTCTCTCTGCACCGGATGGCTAAAAAATGTTATTGCAGGATGACTCGATATCGAAGCATCCTGCAATAACCGGAAAGCAGCTGGAAGTTGCTTCCAGCTGCTTTCCAGACCGAGGACGTACAGGGTACGTCCTTGGTCGTTAACTGACTTTCTTTTGTATATATAAGAGTATATCGTCGATCTGAAAAGGGAGGTAAGAGATGAATCTCTACGACCGATAACAGAGAACCTATGAAATAGACCCCGTAGAAGGAGATCATTGAATTCAAATAGGCAATACTCTCCTCACATCCCTCTGACATTCACTGCACGCTGAGAGGAAAACCGGGCTCCAACCTGCTGCGGAGCGCATATCAACGTAGAATCTAGCACAAATTTACTTCACCACCTCCATAGGAGGCAAAGTTTGTAAAACTGATTTGTGGGTGTGGTGAGGGGTGTATTAATAGGCATTTTGAGGTTTGGGAAACTTTGCCCCTCCTGGTAGGAATGTATATCCCATACGTCACTAGCTCATGGACTCTTGCTAATTACATGAAAGAAATAGTGATTTCAGGTACAGAGTTATTCCTGAAATGAATCTTCACAGCATCTGGTTTCTCTTCCACCACGTGACAGATATGTCGGGGGCGAGATATACCACATTTCTCATAATTAATAGGCCTTTTAACTTGTGACCAAATTACATTATTTATGTAATCAATTATGGTGCTTAATCGCTTCAGGAGATCACTACCAATAATTAAACGATCAGTTGGCAGATCCACTATAATGACAGGGTGTCTTATGACCCTGTTCCCCAGTTTAAATTTTAACCAGGCTGTACCGTAGACTTTTAGAGAGTCACCCCCAACTCCTATTAGAGAACCGTCAAATTATTTTATTTTAGGTTTGTGAGGTGTTAGCTCATTTAGCTGTGTGTAGCACCTGTGGGATAAAAAAGTTGCCTGAGATCTAATATCAATTAATCCCATGATAGGGTTGGAGACTGAATCCTGCAGCTCAGCTAATATATAATATCTCCCTGCAGTTTCTATAATTTCACACATAAAATTGGCGTCATTGCACACTTGTGGGCTTCGCCACGTGTTACCTGAATCCGCTGCGTTACCTGATGCAGAAGAGACTTCACTCTTACCGGTCTCCTCTATGACAGGGTCGACTGGGTTCTTGTGTACTGCATCTGTTGAAATAAGGTTTAGAGAACGCTGCAAAGGAAGAGATTTGTTAATTTTTCCCGGCTGAGGTTGCTTGTCATCACAGCTAAATCGTCTGTTTCCAGTCTGTGGGGAGAGAACATGATTAGTACCATTATTGACATTTATCACTTTATTTTGTATATCTCTCCCCTCCCTTTCAGGTGATACTGCAGTATTTATGACTGTGCCTGTGGCCCACTGCTGACCACTGGCTGTACCCCTAAATAAAATAATGTTTAGTTGCTGAGCTGTTAAAGGTTGACTCATATTAGCGAATTGTTCGCTCAAAAGATTTAACTGGGTATAAAGCTGATCTACTTGATCGTACAAGTTACCTCTACCCCTGGGTCTATCTCTTGATGCCCCATAATAGTGATTCCTGGACCATTGGGTTCCCTCAGAATCAGGGCCGCTGTTTCTATCCTGGCGTGGTTGCCCCTGGGGTTCAACTTGTTCAGCATTAGTATTTTGGGGAGTATTATTTACTTGGGGTGTCTGGTTACCCTGGGAATATCTTCGCCACTTATTGTATCTACCCTTGCATGGATACCAATTATTTTGTGGGTATTCTCTTTGGGAGTAATTATTTACCTGAGTATGTCCCCCACTTTGGTTATAGTCTCCCTGCGCCTCAGCCCGTTTTGGGGAAGGGGTAGAGTTAAACCTCTGTGGAGATGGCCTGTTTTGTCTGGCCACCTCCGCGTAGGTTTTCTTTTTAGACTCCAAATTGAGGGGGCTAGGTGACACCCTAGTTTCTGTCACAATTTTGGGTTTTGATTCCTTTTTAACCCCCTGTTCACCGGACTGCTGAATAGAGTATAACTTTGTACTCTCTTTGATCAGCCATTCCAATGAGCAGTTCTCATCAAAATCTCTAGCTAAATTAATTTTGATGGGTGTGGGCAGTGCTTCAAAAAATAAATTCACAAATTCTGAGCATTCAAATATGGTATTATCTTCAGCCATACTGTACGCATTTTTCAGTACGGAAAGGAATTTTATGGGGCTCTGATTTGCACTACATTTTAAACCATATACAGCTATTTTCGCTGCAGTTTTAGTGCGATGTTGCCCGAATTCTTTTCTGCACTGTCGTTTTGTTTCACTCCAGGAATGAATATTCATATCCTTTAGTGAAGCAAACAATTTGTGATGTTTACCTTCAAATACCCAGGGCAGAAATTTAATTTTCGACTGCTCACTTGTAACATTCATTATAGCTAAAGCGTTTTCAAAGGCCTCTAAGTGATTAATTACAGAGTTTGTTCCCTTGTTGGAGAATATAGGTACTGTATCCTTTAGGAAAGTAATTATTTTATGGGAGTCATATACCTTATTAGACTTATTTTGGGTTATTCCTAGGAGCCTTATTTTTGGGGTTGGAGTGTTTCCTATTTTCACCATGGGGAGACACCCTACGTACATTAGTATTACGCAGGCTATTTGGGTAGTTAGCTCCGCCCTCTGACTCTCTATTAGGGTTTCCTTCCCCCTCATCAGCTGAGGTACAGCAGCTCCCTAAATTTACATCATGTGGTGACTGTCTATTTGGGAAATCTATTTCTGACCCAACAGGGGTCCTTTATCTACATTCTTCCATATATTTCTGAATTTCATCCCTGACGCATTCTCTAAGGGAGTTAGAATTATCTGCATTATTCTCACTATTAATATAGGAGTTTTCATTATGGCGATATGACCTTTTTAAATCACTTAATTCTCTCCGGCTTTGCGCAAGCTGTTTACTTAACTCTTGTATCTTTGCTAGTAAATCTAAGTTATGCTTATCTAAGGTGGTTATGTCTAGGGCAAACTCATCAATTTTATTTTCGGCTATTTTTAAATTCTCTTCACATCTGCGTGAGGAGCGAATACTACTTTCTAGCTCCTGTATTTGCAATTCTTTCTCTATGAGATATAGCGACATTTCGTCAATAATGCATATCACAAGGGGCCAAGATTTTAGTATTAGTTCGTCTCGCTTTTTGAGAACCTTGCATTGATTAATCATTAATAATTCTTGGAATAATTAACTTTTTTCATTCTACCTATCATCATCAATGGCAAGATTTTTAGCCTTAATTTCAAGCATATTCATGTAATCATTTAATTCACCCGCAATATTAAACCTCTCTTTAATGTGGCCTATAATGTCCCTCTTAAGGACCTGACCTCGAGTAAAGGGTATTGTTAGGGCACAACCTTCAACGTTATGTACAGAATTAAATGATTCACTTCTGGCTACAGACATTATTATATTGGCTTAGTATTTAGTTAAATTAAAACACGCTAATACAATTTTTACCAATAAAAAGAGAAAAAAAATTATATTTTCAATTTTTTTTATTAATTTTGAAATATGAAAAATTAATATTTTTATGAATTTTGAAATATGAAAAATTTATATTTTTATTAATTTTTCAAAAATTAATCTTTAATAATATTTCAAGATATTAATATAAATCTTGAAATATGAAAATCAATATTTCAATTTAAAAAAAACCTATATTTTCAAAATATAATTTCGAAATACGATTTTTTTTCTCTTTTTTATAATAATTTCTATTTACTACAAATATATTATATCAATATGATAAATATTAATAATATCTCATGCAATGCCTCCAAATAATATGTCAGTATATGGCAGGGTTATAACACAATATTTAATAATTATTCTTTTAACTAAACCCAAAAATATGCATATACCAAAAACCATAAAATTAATATAAATTCCTGAATTCTTTTTATTAGTTGATATCTATAAACACATTGAAATATATTTGTAGGAACCAGAGTATGAGTCAATACTATACACGTTTAAAACTATTAACATATGCTATGCAAAGTTCATAAAAATTGCCTTATTCCCAATAGCCTCCCAAGACAGAGTTGTATTTGAAATGTCACACTGAAACCAAGATATAAGCCCCTAATATTCAGACTGGTACAATTAACTATACAGCTACAATTGATTCTAATACAATTCTAATTAGTACACTAAGAGTACATATATCCTTAATGTAAACAGTTACTTTGAATATCCATTTATCTAACTGAATTAAATTCTTAGTTACTTATAATTAAAACCAATTCTAAGATATATATATATATATATATATTTGCACAGATGAATACAAGCTAAAATACAAACTGCTCTCTTAAATCTATTACTTACAATTTGACTATGCTCTTACCAATTACCTTTGTATACATTACCCAGATAAAACAAATCGATATCCAATATTTCTCAACAGGTTCAATCTCACCTCAGAATACCAAAATTGGGGTATTGTTGCATATGGAGAATAAAAAGTAGCTGTTTGCTTATAATAACTGCAGCAGTTATTCCTTCAGGGTTTCAGCAAAGCAGTTTACCAGCCAAAAGTTAGCAAGAGTTAGCCAGCAGCAGCCTCTTTTTCTCTCTATGCTTGGGGTTAAATGATCTGATCTCACCCATCCCCTTTTTTTGATCAGTACCATCATTGGTGAGATTGGAAATGCCCAACGGAAGCTTGTCTCGGATTGGCCCTTTGAAACTGAACATGGATTGGTTCATCTGGGAATGTATGTTGTCAGGGAGATGCATCTTTGTAACAACCAATCATCTTTTGGTTGTAATTCTTGCATCGCAACACCGGATTTTGTCCATCTGGGGCAAGATGACAAACAAAACAGATTCATTCTTAACATTTCTAACATTTAAAAATATTTCTTTAAAATGTGTAATAAATGCCATAATTTCTTTACATCAATAATCCACATGTTCAAATGTATTGTACTATGTCACATTATTCCTTCTGATTTTTTTTTTTTTAATTTTTTTATTGAGGATTCAAAATAAACATACATAAATCCCATTATGAGATGACAGAGATAAACAAGCAATATGTTCCATACTAGATATAAAATAAAGTGTGATACAATAATATAGCCAACTATCTAAGTAATACTTGTAGAGTAGAACAAAGAAAGATCAAATGCTAATCCTTAGTTTTCTACCTCCATGACACAAGTTAGGCCACTTTTGGGCCTCCAACACATCTACTAGAAAGAATATCAGGAGGGTTACATTAATATAAGGTCATATTTGGACCTTTAGAGTACTAAGAAAACACATCAAGCATAGATATGATCTGTACATCTAGCTTATATAGTATATATGAACATCAAAATTAGGAGGGAGGGGTAATATTGAGATAAAGAAGCTCAGTATAGTTTATATATAAAAGAATCAGAAGACATAAAAACATATACAAGAGTAGCTGTCTCTGATTAGTAATTTGTGATAGGCCAAAAATGTTAGTCTGCCTGTTTAATATAGAATAGAAACTATGACAGCATAGTATACCTTCCTCAAAGGTTAACATCACCTAGAGTAAAATATCCAAATATGTTGCAGCATTATTCACTTAGCTTAAGGTCTCCTACTATCTAGAGTAATCATATACATATTTGCTTCTCCAAAGTAAAACACGTAATATTAAAAGGAAAGGTGCTATGGAATCTACGTTCCTTTGTTTATAAAATTAACTGAATTTAGGGAGGGCGGAGCAAAATTTAGAGGAGCCATAGTTAAAGGGAGGTAGCAGTAATAAAAGTGGATGTAGGTCACTGTGCAAAGGTTTACTCTAGTCCCCAGAGAGATATATGTTTAACAGACTAAACTCAGTTACTATTAAAGCCGTGAGTTAGGTACTAGTGTAGGTTTTTAGCTTCTTGCATCAAATATATAAATATATTGCAACAGATCATCACAAGCCTTAATAGAAGTCTAACATAGCCAATAGAATGTTAACTAATAAGAACAAACAAAGCCATTTTAACACATCAGTGTAAACAGTAAATAAAAAACTATACAGGTGGAAAGGAGTATATGTTTCTTCCACATACAGTATGTTTCTTACAGAAAGCAGAACTATCAAGTAGCGTAAGTCAATAACATAGCAATGTGTACATATAACAATATAAGACAATGACAAAATAAAAGTAAGCAATGCCTGTTCATCTATAAATATAGGGGATCACTTATAGTTTTCAAATGGCATATCTCTTTTTCTATAGCAGTATTAGCTGTAAGTTGTGGAACATTATAATAGCCATGCTGTCTCGGCCGCTGACAGCACAGCAAGGCACAATGGTGGGTGTCCTGCAATAATTAAATATTCACCATAAGTGAGATACTCCCATTTAGTTCAAGCTCACTAAAGTGAGCTTATTATGCAGTTATTTCAGTCCCCAGAAGAGCAGACCATAAACAATCATGTAAGTTGACTTTACTGTAATGTTCCCTGCAAGAATCCACTAAAGTGAAGTTATAGCAGTTATAAATAACTAACAGAATGTCCATCAAAATAATACTGTAAAGAAAAGTATTCTAAAGTGTAGAATATCATAGTTGAACAAAGTAATATTGTGTTATGATGCACAACTGGAACAGATATATGGGGATCGGTAGGAAGCACATATTTGTAAAACATATGGCGTTGCATGCAGCTGAACACATATATTCACCCAAGTTAAAAGCAACCCAACTTGAAATTGTAACACAACAGTATACAGAAAAATAGGATATGCAGCTTAACAGAACTGAAGCTAAGATAGTCTCTCATCCAAATAAAAAGAAATTAGAGTTCTATAAGGGACTTTAGAGCGGTAGAATGGTCTCTGCTTAACCGACACCAGTTACAACCTTAGAAGATAACATAATGACGCTCCAGTAATGAGGCCGTTGTCTCCTTCAAATGCGGCATTGACAGCTTACTGTGCCATGTGGGACGCCGCATGTTAATCTCAGCTGGAGGGACGCTGTTAGCAAAAGTCCCATCTTCAGTCTTTGCTATACTTGACCAGCCTCCCGCCTCTATGGTCACTTTAATGTTGCACGGCTCCCGTTCATATGTGTAGTAGTCTTCTATAATTCCAGGGGATTCCACACAGTCCAGCCGTGCAAACTCCAGACCATGGTGTTGACTGGGCTGCTCACAATCATCCGGTGGGTATATTTCAGGAGCAATAACCATGCTTGCACTCACTTTATCTACCAGCAGGCTCCGATTGTCGGCACTGGCATCACATGGCTTCGGTAGAGAAATATACTGCAGCCGAGATCCGGCGTCATCTTGAAATGCCTGTCGTCGTTTAATTTGTTCAGACCATTGTATAAGAAGTGCGTATAAGTCCCCAAAGTGGTCTCTTATCAAGTCACACAGACTATCCTCGGACATTCTCTCCATCATTGTCCGTAGGGAAGGATCTTTCCAGCAGAATTAGCGTCCTCTTGTAGCAGCTGCTACTGCCTTATTAGTCAAAATAAGCAGGAGCTCGGAAATGAAGTGTAAAGTATATTCTTGGTTCCTTTGAGATTGCAATAGATATCTACAACTTGAGATCTAGGTGATGGATCAAAAATATACTGCAAATCTACCCCAAAAACTCAAACAATCAGTACAAAATCCAGGAGCTCCTAAAATATGCCTCTAGTCGCTTCAGCAGTTGGCTCCGCTTCTGATTTTTTTTTTTAATATGAAACATCACTATTCTTTTTAATATTATATCAAAGTAATTATACTGCTTTATTATTAGCTTAAAATTAATAGAATTTAAAATCCTGATATATATATTCATACGAATACAGCATGTTTCACATTCAGTGTACTTCTTCCTGAATATATAAATTGATGCCCATTTCCAATTGTTGTCTGCAACCAAATAAATAATTGTTAGAATGCTCATGTTAAATCCCAAAACATTCTATGTTTCAAAAAAAATAATATATATATATACAGGTAGCCCTCAGTTTACGCCGGGGTTAGGTTCCAGAAGGAATGGTTGTAAATCGAAACCGTTGTAAATTGAAACCCAGTTTATAATGTAAGTCAATGGGAAGTGAGGGAGATGGGTTCCAGGCCCCTCTCAAAATTGTCATAAATAACACCTAATACATTATTTTTAAAGCTTTGAAATGAAGAATTTAAATGATAAACAGCATTATAAACCTAATAAAATAATCACACAACACAGAATATATAATTAAACTAAGTTAAATGAACAAAAACTTTTGCTAAACAGCATTAAAAACCTAATAAAATAATCACACAACACAGAATATATAATTAAACTAAGTTAAATGAACAAAAACTTTTGCTAAACAGCATTAAAAACCTAATAAAATAATCACACAACACAGAATATATAATTAAACTAAGTTAAATGAACAAAAGCTTTTGCTAAACAGCATTAAAAACCTAATAAAATAATCACACAACACAGACTTCACTTGCATTTTTCTGCAAACAGTTCTTTCTATGCATTCCAATCTGGACTGATTTATAGAGAGGAAGATCTTGTTCCTTTGAAATCTGCTCGATAGCTCAGGTCTGGTTAAACTGATTAATTTCAGCTTGCTTGGCTTTGCTGCAACACAAACGGACAGCTCCACCTACTGGCTATTTTAATAAATGCACTGCTTCTCAATGCTTTTCAATAGCAATCACATGACTGGGAAAAAAGGTTGTTATTCTGAAACGGTGTAAATTGAACCGTTGTAAAACGAGGGCCACCTGTATATATATATGTGTGAAAACATCTTGAAATTTTAGCTCTCAGGTCTCCATGTGTAATATGTGTCTGAATATACTGTACATATGTGTAACCCACACACACACACATATATATATATATATATATATATATATTCATACAAAATACAGCAGATAAAACATTGTTATATATTTTTTTGTTATATATATTTTTTATTTTATAATCATGTAGGCTGTATTAAAATTTTTGAATTCAAGTAGTTACACTATAACGTGTATATAGCTCACAGGGGGTAATTTAATAGGTAGTTGTTAAAAGCCACAATTCCTTGAATATGTTTGTGTTTTCAAACCTTTTTCTAGACAGATCGGCTCCTTACTTTGGCAGGAAACCCATATATGGGCATGTATTTTTGAGGCTCCATCATGCTAATTTCCATTTCCTTGAAATTGTGAGCATCTCATTAGGCTTTAAATTAACAGTTTTAGACATTTACGTCTCTATTCACTGTATGGGGTAAAGAATGTTTTGAAGTGACTTTTATGATTCATCCTGTGTAATTAAAAACAGTGGGGCTAAATTTCACAGTGCCATTTGAAGCTTTTAGAAACTAAATGAATTATTTGATGTACACAGCCACAGATCTATTAAATAATAAGTATACCTGTATATATCATCTAATAATATTTCAAATACCTTGACACATCAGATGCTGCACCTTACAATACAGTGTTTAATAAGGGGCCAAGCACCAGTGAGTTTGCAGTGTGAGGACATCTGCCATTAGCATGTATACTGCTGGTCAGATATGCATCAGTCTGAGGGTCCCAGCACCAGTGAGTTTGCAGCGTATAAATTGCAGACCCATGCCGTGGGGTTTATATTCTAGGCCTTTGCTAGAAGTCCATGCTTTAGAGCATTTGCAAACTAATAATGCAGTAATTCTTACCATCCTATAACTGGATTAAAGCATTTACTGCCAGCTGCAAGTCTTATAAAGATATGTAGAGGAAGCAAAGAAAGGCATTGGTGTTTCCTACAGTTATAACTATAATACTTATAATGTTTAAAATAATTAATTTTTAAAATTAAAATATTAATTATAATATTTGTATTTTTAAATAAAGGTGTGAAGATAATATTGATCATTATTACGCAAAATGTGCATGCTATGTTTTGTCTCAGTGTACTGGTGCCCATAGGAACCTACAAAGTTTAAGCTATTACTTCTGTCATTTATCTGTATTATTTGATGTACACAGCCACAGATCTATTAAATAATATGTATACCTGTATATATCATGTAATAATATTTCAAATACCTTGACACATCAGATGCTGCACCTTACAGTACAGTGTTTAATGAGGGTCCAAGCACCAGTGAGTTTGCAGTGTGAGGACATCTGCCATTAGCATGTATACTGCTGGTCAGATATGCATCAGTCTGAGGGTCCCAGCACCAGTGAGTTGGAAGCGTATAAATTGCTGAGCCATGCCGTGGGGTTTATATTCTAGGCCTTTGCTAGAAGTCCATTCTTTAGAGCATTTGCAGACTAATAATGCAGTAATTCTTACCATCCTATAACTGGATTAAAGCATTTACTGCCAGCTGCAAGTCTTATAAAGATATGTAGAGGAAGCAAAGAAAGGCATTGGTGTTTCCTACAGTTATAACTATAATACTTATAATGTTTAAAATAATTAATTTTTAAAATTAAAATATTAATTATAATATTTGTATTTTTAAATAAAGGTGTGAAGATAATATTGATCATTATTACGCAAAATGTGCATGCTATGTTTTGTCTCAGTGTACTGGTGCCCATAGGAACCTACAAAGTTTAAGCTATTACTTCTGTCATTTATCTGTATTATTTGATGTACACAGCCACAGATCTATTAAATAATATGTATACCTGTATATATCATGTAATAATATTTCAAATACCTTGACACATCAGATGCTGCACCTTACAGTACAGTGTTTAATGAGGGTCCAAGCACCAGTGAGTTTGCAGTGTGAGGACATCTGCCATTAGCATGTATACTGCTGGTCAGATATGCATCAGTCTGAGGGTCCCAGCACCAGTGAGTTGGAAGCGTATAAATTGCTGAGCCATGCCGTGGGGTTTATATTCTAGGCCTTTGCTAGAAGTCCATTCTTTAGAGCATTTGCAGACTAATAATGCAGTAATTCTTACCATCCTATAACTGGATTAAAGCATTTACTGCCAGCTGCAAGTCTTATAAAGATATGTAGAGGAAGCAAAGAAAGGCATTGGTGTTTCCTACAGTTATAACTATAATACTTATAATGCTATAATGTTTAAAATAATTAATTTTTAAAATTAAAATATTAATTATAATATTTGTATTTTTAAATAAAGGTGTGAAGATAATATTGATCATTATTACGCAAAATGTGCATGCTATGTTTTGTCTCAGTGTACTAGTGCCCATAGGAACCTACAGAGATTAAGCTATTACTTCTGTCATTTATCTGTATTATTTTACAATGTATATAAATGTGACTTAGTATTATTCAGTTACTGAGTTGGGGTGATCATGGTAACACTGCTTGTAGTAACTGGTGTTCATACCTGCAGCTCCCGCCGGATGCCATTTGCATTGTGTTGGAGGTAGTCACTGTTCTTAATATCAGCACATATACAGAGCTGTGGTTGTAAAGCACTAGCTGTACTGTAATGTGATGGCTGTGAAATAGAGATTAGATAACTAATATTTACATGTAAGTGACAACTCTAGTAAAATGAGCAGCAGTTATGAGGGTGGTGGCTTTGTGTTGTCAGTTGGTTTTGTGACATAACTGCTGCATCACATAAGCCACTCCCCTAAGGCTGTCACCATGACATCTAGGCATAACATTATACCATGGCTGTCAGTTTAGCCTTTAGCTATGTTATTTTCTTTCATGTAATTAGCAAGAGTCCATGAGCTAGTGACGTATGGGATATACATTCCTACCAGGAGGGGCAAAGTTTCCCAAACCTCAAAATGCCTATAAATACACCCCTCACCACACCCACAATTCAGTTTTACAAACTTTGCCTCCGATGGAGGTGGTGAAGTAAGTTTGTGCTAGATTCTACGTTGATATGCGCTCCGCAGCAAGTTGGAGCCCGGTTTTCCTCTCAGCGTGCAGTGAATGTCAGAGGGATGTGAGGAGAGTATTGCCTATTTGAATGCAGTGATCTCCTTCTACGGGGTCTATTTCATAGGTTCTCTGTTATCGGTCGTAGAGATTCATCTCTTACCTCCCTTTTCAGATCGACGATATACTCTTATATATACCATTACCTCTGCTGATTCTCGTTTCAGTACTGGTTTGGCTTTCTACAAACATGTAGATGAGTGTCCTGGGGTAAGTAAATCTTATTTTCTGTGACACTCTAAGCTATGGTTGGGCACTTTGTTTATAAAGTTCTAAATATATGTATTCAAACATTTATTTGCCTTGACTCAGAATGTTCAACATTCCTTATTTTTCAGACAGTCAGTTTCATATTTGGGATAATGCACTTGAATTAATCATTTTTTTCTTACCTTCAAAAATTTGACTCTTTTTTCCCTATGGGCTGTTAGGCTCGCGGGGGCTGAAAATGATTCATTTTATTGCGTCATTCTTGGCGCTGACTTTTTTGGAGCAAAAAATTATTTTCCGTTTCTGGCGTCATACGTGTCGCCGGAAGTTGCGTCATTTTTTGACGTTATTTTGCGCCAAAAATGTCGGCGTTCCGGATGTGGCGTCATTTTTGGCGCCAAAAGCATTTAGGCGCCAAATAATGTGGGCGTCTTATTTGGCGCTAAAAAATATGGGCGTCGCTTTTGTCTCCACATTATTTAAGTCTCATTTTTTATTGCTTCTGGTTGCTAGAAGCTTGTTCTTTGGCATTCTTTCCCATTCCTGAAACTGTCATTTAAGGAATTTGATCAATTTTGCTTTATATGTTGTTTTTTCTCTTACATATTGCAAGATGTCTCACGTTGCATCTGAGTCAGAAGATACTACAGGAAAATCGCTGTCTAGTGCTGGATCTACCAAAGCTAAGTGTATCTGCTGTAAACTTTTGGTAGCTATTCCTCCGGCTGTTGTTTGTATTAATTGTCATGACAAACTTGTTAAAGCAGATAATATTTCCTTTAGTAATGTACCATTGCCTGTTGCAGTTCCCTCAACATCTAAGGTGCAGAATGTTCCTGATAACATAAGAGATTTTGTTTCTGAATCCATAAAGAAGGCTATGTCTGTTATTTCTCCTTCTAGTAAACATAAAAAATCTTTTAAAACTTCTCTCTCTACAGATGAATTTTTAAATGAACATCATCATTCTGATTCTGATGACTCTTCTGGTTCAGAGGATTCTGTCTCAGAGATTGATGCTGATAAATCTTCATATTTATTTAAAATGGAATTTATTCGTTCTTTACTTAAAGAAGTACTAATTGCTTTAGAAATTGAGGATTCTGGTCCTCTTGATACTAATTCTAAACGTTTAGATAAGGTATTTAAATCTCCTGTGGTTATTCCAGAAGTTTTTCCTGTTCCTAATGCTATTTCTGCAGTAATTTCCAAACAATGGGATAAATTGGGTAATTCATTTACTCCTTCTAAACGTTTTAAGCAATTATATCCTGTGCCGTCTGACAGATTAGAATTTTGGGACAAAATCCCTAAAGTTGATGGGGCTATTTCTACCCTTGCTAAACGTACTACTATTCCTACGTCAGATGGTACTTCGTTTAAGGATCCTTTAGATAGGAAAATTGAATCCTTTCTAAGAAAAGCTTATCTGTGTTCAGGTAATCTTCTTAGACCTGCTATATCATTGGCTGATGTTGCTGCAGCTTCAACTTTTTGGTTGGAAACTTTAGCGCAACAAGTAACAGATCATGATTCTCATGATATTATTATTCTTCTTCAGCATGCTAATAATTTTATCTGTGATGCCATTTTTGATATTATCAGAGTTGATGTCAGGTTTATGTCTCTAGCTATTTTAGCTAGAAGAGCTTTATGGCTTAAGACTTGGAATGCTGATATGGCTTCTAAATCAACTCTACTTTCCATTTCTTTCCAGGGTAACAAATTATTTGGTTCTCAGTTGGATTCTATTATCTCAACTGTTACTGGTGGGAAAGGAACTTTTTTACCACAGGATAAAAAATCTAAGGGTAAAAACAGGGCTAATAATCGTTTTCGTTCCTTTCGTTTCAACAAAGAACAAAAGCCTAATCCTTCATCCTCAGGAGCAGTTTCAGTTTGGAAACCATCTCCGGTCTGGAATAAATCCAAGCCTGCTAGAAAGGCAAAGCCTGTTTCTAAGTCCACATGAAGGTGCGGCCCTCATTCCAGCTCAGCTGGTAGGGGGCAGATTACGTTTTTTCAAAGAAATTTGGATCAATTCTGTTCACAATCTTTGGATTCAGAACATTGTTTCAGAAGGGTACAGAATTGGTTTCAAGATGAGACCTCCTGCAAAGAGATTTTTTCTTTCCCGTGTCCCAGTAAATCCAGTGAAAGCTCAAGCATTTCTGAATTGTGTTTCAGATCTAGAGTTGGCTGGAGTAATTATGCCAGTTCCAGTTCCGGAACAGGGGATGGGGTTTTATTCAAATCTCTTCATTGTACCAAAGAAGGAGAATTCCTTCAGACCAGTTCTGGATCTAAAAATATTGAATCGTTATGTAAGGATACCAACGTTCAAGATGGTAACTGTAAGGACTATCTTGCCTTTTGTTCAGCAAGGGCATTATATGTCCACAATAGATTTACAGGATGCATATCTGCATATTCAGATTCATCCAGATCATTATCAGTTCCTGAGATTCTCTTTTCTGGACAAGCATTACCAGTTTGTGGCTCTGCCGTTTGGCCTAGCTACAGCTCCAAGAATTTTTACAAAGGTTCTCGGTGCCCTTCTGTCTGTAATCAGAGAACAGGGTATTGTGGTATTTCCTTATTTGGACGATATCTTGGTACTTGCTCAGTCTTTACATTTAGCAGAATCTCATACGAATCGACTTGTGTTGTTTCTTCAAGATCATGGTTGGAGGATCAATTTACCAAAAAGTTCATTGATTCCTCAGACAAGGGTAACTTTTCTGGGTTTCCAGATAGATTCAGTGTCCATGACTCTGTCTTTAACAGACAAGAGACGTCTAAAATTGATTTCAGCTTGTCGAAACCTTCAGTCACAATCATTCCCTTCGGTAGCCTTATGCATGGAAATTCTAGGTCTTATGACTGCTGCATCGGACGCGATCCCCTTTGCTCGTTTTCACATGCGACCTCTTCAGCTCTGTATGCTGAATCAATGGTGCAAGGATTACACAAAGATATCTCAATTAATATCTTTAAAACCGATTGTTCGTCACTCTCTAACGTGGTGGACAGATCACCATCGTTTAATTCAGGGGGCTTCTTTTGTGCTTCCGACCTGGACTGTAATTTCAACAGATGCAAGTCTCACAGGTTGGGGAGCTGTGTGGGGATCTCTGACGGCACAAGGAGTTTGGGAATCTCAGGAGGTGAGATTACCGATCAATATTTTGGAACTCCGTGCAATTTTCAGAGCTCTTCAGTTTTGGCCTCTTCTGAAGAGAGAATCGTTCATTTGTTTTCAGACAGACAATGTCACAACTGTGTCATATATCAATCATCAAGGAGGGACTCACAGTCCTCTGGCTATGAAAGAAGTATCTCAAATTTTGGTTTGGGCGGAATCCAGCTCCTGTCTAATCTCTGCGGTTCATATCCCAGGTATAGACAATTGGGAAGCGGATTATCTCAGTCGCCAAACGTTGCATCCGGGCGAATGGTCTCTTCACCCAGAGGTATTTCTTCAGATTGTTCAAATGTGGGAACTTCCAGAAATAGATCTGATGGCGTCTCATCTAAACAAGAAACTTCCCAGGTATCTGTCCAGATCCCGGGATCCTCAGGCGGAGGCAGTGGATGCATTATCACTTCCTTGGAAGTATCATCCTGCTTATATCTTTCCGCCTCTAGTTCTTCTTCCAAGAGTAATCTCCAAGATTCTGAAGGAATGCTCGTTTGTTCTGCTGGTAGCTCCGGCATGGCCTCACAGGTTTTGGTATGCGGATCTTGTCCGGATGGCCTCTTGCCAACCGTGGACTCTTCCGTTAAGACCAGACCTTCTGTCACAAGGTCCTTTTTTCCATCAGGATCTGAAATCCTTAAATTTAAAGGTATGGAGATTGAACGCTTGATTCTTGGTCAAAGAGGTTTCTCTGACTCTGTGATTAATACTATGTTACAGGCTCGTAAATCTGTATCTAGAGAGATATATTATAGAGTCTGGAAGACTTATATTTCTTGGTGTCTTTCTCATCATTTTTCTTGGCATTCTTTTAGAATACCGAGAATTTTACAGTTTCTTCAGGATGGTTTAGATAAGGGTTTGTCCGCAAGTTCCTTGAAAGGTCAAATCTCTGCTCTTTCTGTTCTTTTTCACAGAAAGATTGCTATTCTTCCTGATATTCATTGTTTTGTACAAGCTTTGGTTCGTATAAAACCTGTCATTAAGTCAATTTCTCCTCCTTGGAGTTTGAATTTGGTTCTGGGAGCTCTTCAAGCTCCTCCGTTTGAACCTATGCATTCATTGGACATTAAATTACTTTCTTGGAAAGTTTTGTTCCTTTTGGCCATCTCTTCTGCTAGAAGAGTTTCTGAATTATCTGCTCTTTCTTGTGAGTCTCCTTTTCTGATTTTTCATCAGGATAAGGCGGTGTTGCGAACTTCTTTTGAATTTTTACCTAAAGTTGTGAATTCCAACAACATTAGTAGAGAAATTGTGGTTCCTTCATTATGTCCTAATCCTAAGAATTCTAAGGAGAAATCGTTGCATTCTTTGGATGTTGTTAGAGCTTTGAAATATTATGTTGAAGCTACTAAGTCTTTCCGAAAGACTTCTAGTCTATTTGTTATTTTTTCCGGTGCTAGAAAAGGCCAGAAAGCTTCTGCCATTTCTTTGGCATCTTGGTTGAAATCTTTAATTCATCTTGCCTATGTTGAGTCGGGTAAAACTCCGCCTCAGAGGATTACAGCTCATTCTACTAGGTCAGTTTCTACTTCCTGGGCGTTTAGGAATGAAGCTTCGGTTGATCAGATTTGCAAAGCAGCAACTTGGTCCTCTTTGCATACTTTTACTAAATTCTACCATTTTGATGTATTTTCTTCTTCTGAAGCAGTTTTTGGTAGAAAAGTACTTCAGGCAGCGGTTTCAGTTTGAATCTTCTGCTTATGTTTTTTCATTAAACTTTATTTTGGGTGTGGATTATTTTCAGCAGGAATTGGCTGTCTTTATTTTATCCCTCCCTCTCTAGTGACTCTTGTGTGGAAAGATCCACATCTTGGGTAATCATTATCCCATACGTCACTAGCTCATGGACTCTTGCTAATTACATGAAAGAAAACATAATTTATGTAAGAACTTACCTGATAAATTCATTTCTTTCATATTAGCAAGAGTCCATGAGGCCCGCCCTTTTTTTGTGGTGGTTATGATTTTGTATAAAGCACAATTATTCCAATTCCTTATTTTATATGCTTTCGCACTTTTTTATCACCCCACTTCTTGGCTATTCGTTAAACTGAATTGTGGGTGTGGTGAGGGGTGTATTTATAGGCATTTTGAGGTTTGGGAAACTTTGCCCCTCCTGGTAGGAATGTATATCCCATACGTCACTAGCTCATGGACTCTTGCTAATATGAAAGAAATGAATTTATCAGGTAAGTTCTTACATAAATTATGTTTTTTTTTTTTTTTAATTAACTTTTTATTGACATGTCAAATTATGGTACTGAACAGAAAAAGAGCTAAAAAATATTGAAGTCAGACAAGCAGTAACAATAAAGAACCAAAATACAGAGCAAGAATATCTATATCACCTTTACAGGTTCTAAATCATGAATAGGCAAATAATGTTTTCTTACTAACATAGTTGTCTGAACTACTCATACTATTGCAAAAGAAATAGTCATCTCTTCTCTCATAGACCAAATCAGAATACTCTAAGTACCAAAATTGCCACTTTTTATCCTATATAACAGAACCAAAACCAAACACAACATAGCAAAACAAGACAAGACAGGACAATACAAAGACAAAAACAAGAAGAAAAAAAAAAAAAAAGCTGGAAGGGGAAGGAGTAAGCCCTTACCAACTTCGGAAATTATTTATTCCTCCCTGGCCAAGTAACTGGACCTATCCTACCTAACTCTTCTAGGAATAGAAAACCTGATTCTCGCAGGGGACCCAAAATTTCTACTTGTAGCTCCACTGGTTGTAATCTAATGACATTCTTCCATTTTAAATAAAACCTCCTGGCCTTTTTTTCATTATTGGGCTCTAGGTTCATCTGCTCTATGATTAATTGGTCAATAATTTTTTGGCCAAATTCAGCTATAGTTGGGTATTTCTTAGCTTTCCAATAGCGAAAAATTAGTAACCGCGCAATTTGTATGGCCGTAGTAATTAACGCATATTCTTCTGTTGTAAAACGCTTATCAAATATAAAAAAGAAAATACTCACAGGTGTAAAGATCACTACTTGGCTCACAACCCTATTTAACCAAAATGATATCTTCTCCCAAAATTGATATATTTTCGGACAACGCCATACACAATGGAGTATATCGGCCTGTGGAGCCGCGCAGTGAAAGCAATTCCCTTTGCACTTCTTGTCCCATTTACCTAGACGAGTTGGAGTAATATAAGCCAGATTTATCAAATAGCTGTGTGATTCTTTCCAGGAAGTGAACTTATAGCCAACCACAGGGATACTCTGGTTGACATTCTTGTCTACTAGCTCTGGGATTAATTTTAACCATCTGGTATGCAGAGAATCGAGATGACCTTTACCCAGATTTTTCATTATCATTCCATACCAAATTGATATGGAATGATACCCTGCGCGGTACATCTGTATACCACTTCCTATTATCCCTAGCTGAAGAGATATTGGCCTGTAAGCATTAGGGTTTTCTGGGTCTTTGTCTTTTTTATGTATAAGAATGACTGTGGAGGCGGAGAAGAGATTTGATTCTAGGCAGTTTTTAACAAAATAGTGATTGAATAGTTCTCTCAATGTGTCTCCTAATTCGTTTTTAAGTATTCTGTAAAATTCAGCCGGAATTTGGTCCGGTCCTGGAGCTTTATTTAATTTCACCTTCTCTATAGCTTTTAGAATTTCCAATTCCGATATTGGTTGATTCAAATCTGCCCTTTCATCCACTGTTAATTGTTGGAGGGAGACCTTTTTCCAAAACAGGTCTTTGGCCTTTTCATTACAGGATCCTACCTCATATATTTCTGAATAGTGCTCATACATTATTCGACAGATCTCCTTAGGTGCTGTATAGCTTATATTTCCTTTTTTAATACTAGCAATATTTTTCCTACCTTCTTTCCCCCCTTTGGTTATTTTAGCTAAAAATTTTGCTGACCTCCCATGGTAGCTAGCGAAGAAGGCATTTGCCCTTCTATCCTGTTTTATACTTTTTAATTTTAGGAATCCCTCTCTTTCCTTTTTAGCTTTATTATAACTAGCCCACGACCTATTATTGGGGTTATTAAGATATAATTTATAACTATTTTTTAATTGATTTGCCAATTGGATATCCTGCTCCTGAGATTTCCTTTTCCGTTTAACCAAATAAGCTTTTATTTCACCCCTTAAGACTGCTTTCGCAGCTTCCCAAAAAACCTCTATCTTCTTATAGTAATTTTTATTATCTATTTTATTTTGATTCCATTTATGGATTAGGAATCTATTAAACTCCATATCTAGTATGAGATGTTTTGGGAAAAAAAAGTTATTAACTCCCCCCTTCCGGTATCTAATATGATCCAAACTTAAACCAATTATTGCGTGGTCAGAAATAATTATGTCCTCTATTATTGGATTTAAATCTAGAGACAGCATGGGATCATTGATAAGAAATAAGTCTATGCGGGACATTACCTTATGGGTTTTAGATACACACGAAAACTCTCTGACATCTGGATTCTTAATTCGCCATATATCATGGAGGTTTAATTTATTACGGAAAGACCCAAATAATCTTTCTTCTGCTTTCCTACCTATCGCCTGCTTACCAAGCCTGGTTCTATCTATCACTGGCGTCGTTGTCATGTTGAAGTCCCCTGCGACAATCAGGTTCCCATTCAGGTATGGAGCAAGCTTTATATACATGGTGTCCCAAAATTTTGGGTCTAACTCATTAGGGCCGTAGACATTACAAATAATTATTACAGTATCACCATATTCTACTTCAATTATAATAAATCTCCCCCCCGTATCCCGTTCTTTAACTAAGATTTTGCAATCCAGTTTTTTGGAGACTAGAATCGCTACTCCTCTCTTACGTTTAGGCCCAGGGGCGGCTATTACTTCTCCCACCCATTTACTTTTGAGTTTAGCCATCTCTACTTCTTGTAGATGGGTCTCCTGTAATAAAGCGATGTCTGGGTTCTTTTTTCTTAGTGTTTTTAAAATTAAAGACCTTTTAGTCGGGGAGGTTATTCCCCCCACGTTCCATGATACTATGTTAAGCATTCTATCTCTTGTGTCTTTCTACCCGAACCATGCCATCTCGGACAGGGAGAAAAAAAAAAAA
Organism: Bombina bombina; assembly: GCF_027579735.1. Taxonomy (NCBI): domain Eukaryota; kingdom Metazoa; phylum Chordata; class Amphibia; order Anura; family Bombinatoridae; genus Bombina; species Bombina bombina. The sequence goes on along the minus strand of NC_069499.1, from coordinate 935,395,506 downwards.
AAAAACCACACATAACATACAGACACTCTCATTTAGACATTTCCAACATGTAACTTCTAGTTCTATATATGTCCCTCTTGATGATAGCTCATTCAGGGTCCGGCATGATCTAGCTTCTAGTTTCATCCTAGCACAACACCTTCCACAAAACATTTTATCTATTTTATATTGCTTAGGAAGAACAGCTATAAAAATACAAAGAAAAGTACAACCCCACTATAACTATCTTAACCTATACAACTAAAGGGTACTAATAAAATCCCTTGCTTCCTGGGGTGATTTCAAGGTCACATTTTCATTATTTATTCTGAAACAAATTTTCGCTGGGTACATAAGTCTTGCCTGAATACCTTTTTGGATTAGTGTTGAACAGAAAGGGGACATCTCTCTACGTTTCAGGGAGGTTTCGCTGGAGAAATCTTGGAATAGCAAGATATTTTCATGTTGTATCGTTATTGGTCTTTTTTGTTTAAATTGTCTCATAATCGTTACCTTATCTTGAAAGTTTAGGTATTTCACCATAATGGGTCTAGGTCTTGTTAAGCCATTAGTGTCTATTCTAGGGGTGCCCATCCTGTGTGCCCTTTCCACCAAAAATGATACTTCAGATGTTTGTAAACCTAACAGTGCTGGTAAGTCTTTAGAGGCAAATTTAATTAACTCAGCATCTTGCAATTGACCCGATTCAGGATAGCCTATTATCTTTACATTATTTCTGCGTGATCTATCCTCTAGATCTTCTATCTTTGCCTGCATGGTTCTAATGATGTCATGTTGGGCTTTATACCTATTTTCTTGGACACTCATCTGATCTTCCAGCTCTGAAATTCTTGTTTCTGCCTCCACTAATCTGCCAGCAAACTGCCTAACTTCATCTGTAAGACCAGCTATTTCTGCTTTTATTGACGTAAGCTGTGGCATTATTAAGTCAGATATTTGTTGGACCAAATTTTGGGGGTCAAAATTGCCCGGCTGTATCCCTTGAACCTCCATACTCTGTTCTAAATCAGGGCTTTTTATTTTTTTATCACGCTGTTTCGGTGGCATTGCTGGCGATTTATTTTTAGCCGCTGTGACAAATCTTTCCATTCAAAATGAAAAAACTAGTGTGCAAAAAAAAGAAAGAAAGGAAGGGAGAACTAATTGTCCCCCCGTGTGTTCTCAAATCTTAGTAAATGTGTAATTAACCCAAACAAAAAAAAAAAAAAAAAAAGTGAAGTGAGAAGGAAAAAAAACAAAAAAAAAACAAGTGCAGTAATATGCCCCCTTAGTAGGGTGGCAAAGTGAATATGATGCCTATCAATTCCCCTGAGTAATTAGTTACAAAAATATACCCCAAATTAAAGGCCTACCTATTTCTCTACGGTCAATCTCTGATATAGCTTACTTACACACTATCCTAACACCCTTTTTGTTGGAAGGAGGTAACCTTAGTGTTACCTTGAAACTCAAAATGCTGGATTAAACAAAAGAAGAATACTCAGAAAAAACTGTAGCTTTAAATCACCTTCTACCACTGTACAGCTACCCTCCCAACAATCTTTTCTTGCTCTTAGTATATACTTTTGGGTTTAGTATATATCTCTATCAGGCAGTACCTCTTAACAAGCTACTTATACAATTTGTGCAGCTTGAGAGAAGGAGCAAAAAAAAAAAAAAAAAGCACGCACAGGCACAACAGTAAAAAAGCAAACAAAACCCCACTCACAGCAGAAAAATAATATAACAGTAATATAGCTATAGTCTAGCATCAATGTCTCTGAGTCCTTAATCTTAAGTCCCAGCTGTTTTATTCAACTTCTCACAGCCAACTTTACGCAGCCAATAGTCACTGTTTCATTCTGGCAAGAACTGCGCCTACTGTGGACCAGGGACCCCCACTTTGTCAGGCGCACCTGTCCTCTGTTGTAGTGTAGAAAATACGTTCTAGGTGGTAGTCCAAACCTCTACTCATTCAGGGGTCTCGGCCAACGTTATTATCCCAGCCGGCTTTTCCCTCCCAGTTTTTGCCCTTATCTAGCAAGAGTTTGCACGCTCACTGTACAAAAAACAAATTTCAGATGCTGTTTACTGATTAAGTTTCCTTTTTATGCAAATGTAGATCCTTATTTTCTCCCTTCTCTCCTGTTATAAATCTCCCTTAGACAATGTCCCAGAAAGAAGGGAAGGGGTCTCTCAGTCCAGTGTCAAAATAACCAAGTTATCCTGACCCCACTTTATGTAAAAGCAGCAGACATGTTGTAGATCCATTAAAATAGCTCACAGCAAACACATACCGCCCGGGTGGTGTAACTAAACCAATGCTAAGTCCGTGCTAAGCCCGTTATATTACATACAGGATATACTTTTTTATTCTCCAGTGTATAATAAAGTCAAAACTACCTGCTCGTTGCCACTTCACCGTCTCCTTCCTTACCTGGTTCAGGGCGAGATATCTCCCGTACTTTACCAGGTGTGGAGTCGGACGGAATTATGAAGATGCTTCCGGCACGGCAGGAGCCGACCTTCTTCCCGAGTGTCTCGACTTCGTGCTGCCGCACTAACCTGTATCCGGGGCTGTCACAACTGATGGTGCTGCAGGGTGCACGTCTCTCCTGTTACACCACCCGCTTCCGGGGCCGCCGTATGTGTTTGTGGCCAGTGCCTAACCGGCCTGAGTAGGCAATTGGGGCTTCCGGCAAACCTCTCCGACCTCCGACTTCCCTGGCCAGGATACTTGTTCTCGGCTATAGGGAGCTTGTTTGTGGGGAAGTGTGGAACTCGCTCTTTGCAACTCGCTCTTTGCACCTGAGCTACTAAGCGTGCTACCTGTTGCACGCCCCTCCCACCGGAAAACCCCGACTCTTATAGCCAGTCAGTTAGTGCACAAGTGAGGTAGCCAGTCAGTAAGTGCCCTTTAGCTATGTTATTAGTGTAGCTTTAACATAAGATGTTTAATTATGCATAATAAAACAATTTGTAATATACTCTATTTTGCAGCTTTTCATGTAATTTAGCGCTGAAAATTGTACATTGAGTTGGAACTGCGTCCTGCTAACTTTTTAGAGCTAACTCTGCATCAAATATTTTCATAATTGGCATTAACAGATAAAAACTGCAAAACAAGTCACTAACTTTATGGCAATGCTAAGCCTTGTCTCCCGACTCAAACTTATTTGGCTCCTCCAAATAAGGTGAGTGTTGGGTGCGGTTTTCCTATTCAAAACCAATTGCAGTAAACATGATTTTATTTTGGTAAACAAATGTTTACACTTGGCTATGTTATTCTGTAGGACGGTAACAGAAATGTCTTATAATTACAAGGTGTTTACTGTCCCTTTAAGTTCTAACAAAACTCCCATTATAAAATTACATGAACTACTTTGGTCTGGTAATATCAACAGAGCCATGGCTGAGCCTCAAGATCATGTCATGTGATTACCTCTGTGGTTACCAGCCATACTAATTAGCATATGTAATTGTGCAGTGTAGCTAAGAAACTACAGGTGCTAGGTCGGTCATTACTTAATAGTAGATTCCCCACATTTAGAAGCCTTTATTTGTGTATCAATTTTATATTAATTATAGTTGATCTGAACCATACAAATAGGGTAAGCAGTATTTTAGCAGGCTGCCCAGTACAATCTGTACTAAAATACTGGACACTTAAAAACCTCTGTCAGCTAAATGTAAAGGAATTTATAGGCCTTTATGCATTAGAAATATGTCTCAAAAATAAGTCACACTGTGCATTTTCTATTATATGTGATGTCTAGAGGGTCACATCACTACTATGAACATGTGTTACTGGCAACTAAGGGGATAAAATGACTGCTTAGCTGTGAAAAATATGTGTGTCGGATCAAGGGTGGAACCTAAGGTTGAGCTTTTGTGGGGACATTGTGTGAACCCAGCTACGTCCCATGTCCAGTCACCTAAAGGTAGTCCGGTATTTTTATGGAGCACAGCTGGCAACCCTATTGTTATCTGAATCATGAAAGAAAACATTTTTAGTTTCAAATCTTTTTATTTGTGGAGAGTGGCACGCCTGTTTGTTTTTCTCAGTACAGGAACATTATATATACAGGGGGGGGTAAAATAATGCCTTTTAAAATGCCCTATTCGATAGTTGAATGACAGAATAATATTGAATTACTTAAAGGGATAGGAAAGTTAAAATTAAACTTAAGCCTGCACACATATGTCTCTTGTGATTGGCTAACTAGATGTGTTCAGCTAGCTGCCAGTAGGTCAATGGTGTTCCTTCAGCAATGGATAACAAGAGAATGAAGCAAATTTGATAATAGAATTGTAAAGTTGTTTAAAATTGTATGTTCTATCTGAATCATAAAATAAATTTTTTGGGTTTACTATCCCTTTAAACCTCTTAGCTTCTAGCGTTGCTAGCACTGAAATAGGATAAAAAAGAAGTAAAGTCCAAATTAAACGTTCATGATGTAGATAGGGCATGTAATTTTAAACAACTTTCTAATTTACTTTTATCATCAAATTTGCTTTTTACTCTTGTTATTCTTCTGTTATTCTAAAGCTAAACCTAGGTAGGCTCATATGCTAATTTCTAAGCCCTTGAAGGCCGCTTCTGCATTTGACAGTTTTTCACAGCTAGAGGGCGTTAGTTCATGTGTTTTATATAGATAATATTGTCCTCATGCACGTGAAGTTATTTAAGAGTCAGCACTAATTGACTGAAATGCAAGTCTGTCATAAGATCTGGGATACGGAGGCAGTCAGCAGAAGCTTAAAGGGACAGTAAACACCACTAACAAGTCGATTTGTTCTCAAACAACATAACCAATGAAACAATTTACACATACCCCCAATAGTGAATAACATCATCAGCTGTCAGAATCATTATCGTTACCATCTCTATCTTTCACTCCAAAATGGCCCCTAAACTCCTCCTCCCTTCACCTTCTTCACCCTGTCTATATTTTATTTTCAAAAGCTCTGCTCGCTCACGATCCGTTCCAATCTGTCATCACGCAGTGAAGATGACATATCGACGTAACTGTTAATGCGATGCACATGCGCACCTTTTTTTCCATTCTCTTCATAACCGGATGTGCACGGAACACTTTCAGCAACAGACACCTTTTTTTTTTATTTTCTTTGTGCGCTGGTGGTAAATGCGGTTCACAAATAAATTGTGAACAGATGGTTCCGGATTATTAGTTCCCCCTGGAGGTTGCGCATGCGCAAATTCGGCAGATGACGCAAGCGCAACAGTGCGTGAACTGCAGAAGTAACTGATGTGCGAGTCGCATCTAAGAGGGTCATGGATAACTATGGTAAGCTAGATTTATCCATGGGGCTGAGTTTGGGGGCCATAACTAACAGTCTGGATTCAATATTTAAAATGTAGATGGGACACAATACTATTTGAGGAAGCAAATTGAAAAGTTAAAGACTACTCAGCAGGATAAGATCTTTTCAATAAAGTAAGTTTATATGGGGTGTTTACTGTCCCTTTAAATGCAAGGTAATTACAGAGGTAAACATTTCTATAACAGTGTTGGTTATGCAAAACTGGGGAATGGTAAATAAAGGAATTATCTATCTTTTTAAACAATATTTGTGGTATTTACTATCCCTTTAAATTTCGCTGAAATTATATTAACCCCTTAACGACCGAGGACGTGCAGGGTACGTCCTCAAAAAAAAGGCAGTTAACGCCTGAGGACGTACCCTGCACGTCCTCGGTGTGGAAAGCAGCTGGAAGCGATCCTGTTTGCTTCCGGCTGCTTTCCGGTTATTGCAGTGATGCCTCGATATGGAGGCATCCTGCAATAACCTTTTGAAGCCATCCGATGCAGAGAGAGCCACTCTGTGGCCCTCTCTGCACCGGAGATCGGTGGCTTCCTTCGTTGGTGGGTGGGAGCAGTAACGGGAGGCGGGTGGCGGCCATCGATGGCCCTGGAGATGTGGAGGGGGGCGGGATCGTGGGCGGGGATGCCCACGAATGTGCGCGCGTGCATGGGAGGGCGGGGGCGGGCGCGTGCACGGGGAGGGAGCGGGTGGGAACCGCTACACTACAGAAAAAGGTTTAAAATAAATCAGTTAAAAAAAGTAAAAAAAAAAAAAAAAAACGATCAATGAGGTGGTGGGGGTTTGTGGTGGTGGTGGGGGGGGGGTTGGGGAAGCTACACTACAGAAAAAAAAAAAACTAAGAAAAAAAAGCCCTTTTTTGTGCAAGCTGGGTACTGGCAGACAGCTGCCAGTACCCAAGATGGCCCCCAATAAGGCAGATGGGGAAGGTTACAGAGCTGTTTTGGGGGGGATCAGGGAGGTTGGAGGCTAAGGGGGGTCCTACACAGCAGAAGAATTTTTTTTATTTTTTTTTTTAAAAACCTAAACCCCCCCAAAAAGCTTTTATTTTAGTACTGGCAGACTTTCTGCCAGTACTTAAGATGGCGGGGACAATTGTGGGGTGGGGGAGGGAAGGGAGCTGTTTGGGAGGGATCAGGGGGTCTGATGTGTCAGGTGGGAGGCTGATCTCTACACTAAAGCTAAAATTAACCCTGCAAGCTCCCTACAAACTTCCTAATTAACCCCTTCACTGCTAGCCATAATACACGTGTGATGCGCAGCAGCATTTTGCGGCCTTCTAATTACCAGAAAGCAATGCCAAAGTCATATATATCTGCTATTTCTGAACAAAGGGGATCCCAGAGAAGCATTTACAACCATTTGTGCCATAATTGCACAAACTGTTTGTAAATAATTTCAGTGAGAACCCTAAAATTGTGAAAAATTTAACGTTTTTTTTTTTATTTGATCGCATTTGGCGGTGAAATGGTGACATGAACTATACCAAAATTGGCCTAGATCAATACTTTGGGATGTCTTCTAAAAAAAAATATATACATGTCAATTGATATTCAGGGATTCCTGAAAGATATTAGTGTTCCAATGTAACTAGCGCTAATTTTGAAAAAAAGTGGTTTGGAAATAGCAAAGTGCTACTTGTATTTATGGCCCTATAGCTTTCAAAAAAAGCAAAGAACATGTAAATATTAGGTATTTCTAAACTCAGGACAAAATTTAGAAACTATTTAGCATGGGTGTTTTTGGCGGTTGTAGATGTGTAACAGATTTTGGGGGTCAAAGTTAGAAAAAGTGTGTTTTTTTCCATTTTTTCCTCATATTTTATAAAAATTTTTATAGTAAATTATAAGATATGATGAAAATAATGGTATCTTTAGAAAGTCCATTTAATGGTGAGAAAAACAGTATGTAATATGTGTGGGTACAGTAAATGAGTAAGAGGAAAATTACAGCTAAACACAAACACCGCAGAAATGTAAAAATAGCCTTGGTCCCAAATGGACAGAAAATGGAAAAGTGCTGTGGTCATTAAGGGGTTAAAACACATACAATCAATAAAGGTTTGGTGCTCATGTATAATTATAGGCAGCATGTGCACAATGAGGCTTTCTGTCAGTACAAACTAAGTGGTACCACAGGGTCATAGTTTAAAATCAAATATTATATTGTGCTATATATTTGCTCGCATTTTCCTATTATGTCCACATAATTTTGAATTTCATTATCTGGCAAAAATGTATTACGGGGATAACATGGGACTGTGTCCTGACGAAATCTCGAAGTCGTCGAAAAATTTACCCCCGAAAAAGCTCAGCGTCTATTTTACTGGGCGAAATAAACAGATTAAACTGTTGGCTTTCCCCCCTATTCTTATTCCAAACAAAGAATTCGCACAACATGGCTTCTAATTACACAACCTCCATGTTCATATACCACGAAGCCATCTTCTTATCTGGCATTTAAGCCCCGTTATTCCCATGTAACAAAAAAAAAAAACAAGGAATGTTACCATTAGCAAAGATGGCCGACGTACACCCACGCCCATTAAAAAAATGTAATGGTTCTGAACAAAGGCTTTCTACGGATGGTGGCGTGTTTACGTCATTAGAAAGCGGGGACGTTGCAGCCAATGCCAATAGAGAAGCCCCTTTCTCATTTTTTTTCCTTCTTGTAAGCGAGACGTGAAGTGCTCTGCTCTGGGATTGTTGGTCCGTCAGCTTTTGGAACAGACAGCAGAATGGGAGTGCAATTAGAGACAATCTCACCGGGAGATGGTAGGTGACACCAGAGGACACAACGTCTCGCCTGTGGAGAGAGGGAGCAGCCCTTCTCTTGTATATACCAAGAGAATAATGTGAGAACCACCCCCGTGTTTTGAGCGAATGGTAACCCCACCATAAAGAGAAATAACGTAGTAGGTTTGGGGGTGACATAAATGAACGACAGGGTATGCAGATCAAAAGCTGGAATCTGCCTCAACAGTTTCATTCCACCCCTAGGGTGCTTCCACTAAAGTGTCTGTGAAAAGGCAGAGGGAACAACTGAGGGAATAAGTGGTAGTTTCAAAATAGGTGAAGGGAATGTAGTGGGGTTTCCCTCTGTTAGAGAGTGGATGTGTAATGTATGGGGATCATCCAGTTCGGGCTTTCTTTGGGAAGACAGAGTCATGGGCCAGAATAGGGATCAAGTCATCCTTTAAGCATCTAATGAAGTAGTGGAAACTCCCTAAGGAAGGAAACATCAAAAACGGAAGCATGTCTCACTGTTCAGGAAATTTATGAAAGGTCGAGAAGTAATGGAATATTTACACATCTAAAGCTCTTGAATACAAAGAATGGACGTCAAACGACATCTAGATAGATTGAAAGCTGGCAATCTGATCACTTTGTAATTTATAATAGTAATTGTAAACATATCTGCTTGTTAATTTTCACCTAGCAGGTAACCATGTCTCATATTTGTTATGTTAATGCTCAGATGGGTCCTAGTCAATTTGTAACTCTTAGCATAGGAGATAATACATAGCAGATATTAAAGGGGTAGGTCAAAAATTCATTGTTCATGGGTGCATTTTAATTTGAAATTTTAAGCATTTTTGCAATATACTTTCACCAGCAAAAATGCTTCTAGAAAGTTGTTGCTGTCTTTCTGACACATATGCACATATCCTGTGAGGGCCCGTGCACCAGCATTCAAACACCGCCTGTTCAGAGAGGTGGCTGTGGTGTGTATTGCTTCTAAATACCTCATTTGTGTCATACAAGTCACTGCTTACTCTCTAAAAAGGTGTGGTGTTTAAATACTGGTGCACGGCCCTAAACAGGAAATGTGCGTATTACACTGAAAACCAGTAGGAACTTCTACTAGAAGGATATTGCAAAAATGCTTCTGTTTCAAATTGAAATGCAACCATTTACATTTATTTTTTGACACTTCTATCCCTTTAAAGGATAATTGATTTATAACATCTGATTTATGAGTTCCCCTTGCTAAGCCAAAGTGTTTTCATTTTTTGTTGTACATTTTACAATTTGTGATATATTCCTTTTTACATTTGTGTCAATTTCCTTTTGTGAGGTAGAGCCGCTTCTAGAAGTTAGGACTTTTTTGTACCTCAATCCACTGTAAACTTTTTTTCAAATATAATCTGTTCATTCTTCTGTAGGACGGACCTTCCCAAAGAAAGGGCAGACCGTGCATGTACATTATGTGGGTAAGTGTAGATCCTATGTCTTGCAGAATACGGTGATTACGTCATTCTTATGTCTTTGTGTTATATTAGGGCATTAATTCAAATTACCATGACTATTCGCCATCTAAATTGGTTTAAAGGGACATTCCAGTCTAATTTTAAATGCACATAGATGAATCACATCTTTGAGTAGATATTTATTTGCAATATACATGTATTAGCAAAATTGCTTCTAGTAAGTTACCACTGTTTTAGGGTTAGCATTTTTCTCTGCATGTAAAGCATACCTAGGTAGTCTCAGCTGCTCAGAGTGTCAGTGGGGCTTGTATCATGTCGGAAATTAAATGAAGTCCTTTCTAGAAGGTACAAGCACCTTTAGGCTCTCAGGGCTGGTGCTGTGTGTAGTTGAATACACTTTTGAAACTATAGCTTTTATTAGAAGCCTTTTTGCTAATACATGTATATTACAAAAATGCTTCTATTCAAAACTGAAATGCATTCATGTCGATTACCGTTTTTGATGGAATGTCCCTTTAAGCTAATTATAGACCAGAGAAAAGGGTTTACATTATAAAAAACTAACATAAATACTGTGATTACAGAATGTGGATCTTTACTCATCAACCCTAGCTCACTCTCTAAATCTTAATAACCTGGGCTGGTTGCATTGTATGCAGTAATTTGGGAACTTTATGTTTTTGTTTTAAAATTCCCTGTGTGCAGATGTCTTTGTTAGCAATGCATATCATATAGCATTTTGAGAGCAGCAGTGAGTGCTGCTCGGTGTCCTGGAAAAAGGAGGATTAGCATAGCTTAAAAACAGACATCTGGGTTTTTAGAATAAGCCAGTCTTTTGCTGTATTGTAGCAATTTAAATAGACCATTATATTTTTATGGTTATACAATGCTAACAGTCAAACTCTCCTGGTGATGTCAGTGTTTTCTATGTACTTGTGTAGCTCATATTTATTGAAAAGGCATATAAGTGTGTTTATTTATAATTTGGCTTGCAAATGGTGGGGGCTCTTTCATTTTTTTTTGTACTTGTCAGATGAAGACACAAGGTACTCTACTAAATGCTATTGAAGCAGTAGATGGATGTTCAAGGCAAAAAAACACAAAAGGGACAGTAAACACAAAAAATGTTAATGTTTTTAAAAAAAGATAGATAATCCCTTTTATTTACCATTCCCCAGTTTTGCATAACCAACACTGTTAAAGTAATATACTTTTTTACCTCCATCATGACTACCTTTATGAGGTTGATTTATACATATAGGCACCCCTGTCCACCGCAGCTCGCCTCTGGCGGGCTGAAATCCTCTGGCGGAATTCAGCATTGCACACGAGTGCTATTTTGCGCTTGTGTGCAGTCCTGAGCTGTCAATCTCCCCGGTCAGACAAAACCGGGGAGATTGAAATTCGCCACCTAAGAGGTGGCGAAAGGGTAGGGAAGCAGCAGCCAGATGACCGCTGCTTGTTAAAACGGCGTGCAGGTTCTCTTGTGAGAACCTGCAGTCGTAGGCAGGCGAAAGCCTGACTAATAGGTTGATAAATCAACTCCTTTATCTAAGCTTCTGCAGACGGCCTCCTTATCTCAGATTTTTTGACAGACTTGCATTTCAGGCAATTAGTGCTGACTCATAAATAATTCCACTGGAGTGAGCACAAGGTCTATATGGCACACATGAACAAACAGTAAATGTTATTAGCTATTCACAGCCAGACTGTGAGATAAGAGGTGAACTGCAGAGTCTTATAAATCAGTTTATCTAGGTTTAGCCTTTAAAGGGACATGAAACCCAAAGATTTTCTTTCATGATTCAGATAGAGAATATAATTTTAAACAATTTTCTAATTTACTTCTATCATCTAATCTGTATCATTTGTTGGAGTAGCAATGCACTAATGGTTTCTAACTAAACACATGGGTGATAGATATATATATATATATATATATATATATCTATCTATCTCCACCAATCAACAGCTAGAACCTAGGTTCTCTGCTGCCCTTGAGCTTGCCTAGATAAACTTCAGTAAACTGTTTAATGTTGCAAAAATAGAACATACAAAAACATTTTAGGATGACATTCGCCTTAACTATCTAAAACCTTCAAACATCCTCCATAAAGGGCCATTATAGTTGAAAAGCTATTACATGCTCTAATAATTACTTGCACTACCAATTGGGTGCAAGTCAGTTTCCACTCGGGACCAGCAGTGCTCTAGGGGTCATGAACAGTACTTCTACTATGTGTTTAACCCCTTTGTGGGAGTTATACTCACACAAGTGCAGTGTCGCTAGTCTTAAAGGGACAGTCAACACCAGAATTGTTGTTGTTTTATAAGATAGATAATCTCTTAATTACCCATTCCCCAGTTTTAATTAACCAACACAGTTATAATAATACACGTTTTCCCTCTGTAATTATCTTGTATCTAAGCCTCTGCAGACTGCCCCCTTTAAGTTCTTTTGACAGACTTGCATTTTAGCCAATCAGTGCTCATTCCTCGGTAAATTCACGTGCATGAGCTCAATGTTATCTATATGAAATACATAAACTAGCGCCCTCTAGTGGTGAAAAACTGTCAAAATGCATTTAGATTAGAGGCGGCCTTCAAGGTCTAAGAAATTAGCAAATGAACCGCCTAGGTTTAGCTTTCAACTAAGAATACCAAGAGAACAAAGCAAAATTGGTGATAAACGTAAATTGGAAAGTTGTTTAAAATTACATGCACTATCTGAATCATGAACGTTTTTTTTGGACTTGACTGTCCATTTAAGATTGCATGCTCTAAGGAATGTTATTTACCATTTTTAATGGTATTTTAACCCCTTAGTGACCACAGCACTTTTCAATTTTCTTACCGTTTGGGACTAGGGCTATTTTTAAATTTCTGCGGTGTTTGTGTTTAGCTGTAATTTTCCTCTTACTCATTTACTGTACACACACACATTTATATACCGTTTTTCTCGCCATTAAATGGACTTTCTAAAGATACCAGTATTCATTATATCTTTAAATTTACTATAAAAAAATTATAAAATATGATGGAAAAATTGAAAAAAACCCACACTTTTTCTAACTTTGACCCCCAAAATCTGTTACACATCTACAACCACCAAAAAACACCCATGCTAAATAGTTTCTAAATTTTGTTCTGAGTTTAGGAATACCCAATGTTTACATGTTCTTTGCTTTTTTTTTTTTTTTTTTTTTTGTAAGTTATAGGGCAATAAATACAAGTAGCACTTTGCTATTTCCAAACCATTGTTTTTTTGTTTTTTTTTAAATTAGCGGTAGTTACATTGGAACACTATCTGCTATATTTAATGCCACCATTTCACCGCCAAATGAGATCAAATAAGAAAAGAAAACGTTAATTTTTTTTCACAAACTTAAGGTTTCTCACTGAAATTATTTATAAACAGCTTGTGCAATTATGGCACAAATGGTTGTAAATGCTTCTCTAAAATTCCCTTTGTTCAAAAATAGTAGACATATATGGCTTTGGCATTGCTTTTTGGTAATTAGACGGCCGCTAAATGCCGCTGGGCACCACACTTGTATTATGCCCAGCAGTAAAGGGGTTCATTTTAGCTTTAGTGTAGAGATTAGCCTCCCGCCTGACATATCCCACTCCCTGATCCCTCCCGGATCCCTCTGCAGTGTAGGATCCCCCCCACCCCCCAAACAGCTCTCTAACCCTCCCCCCTCTACCTATTTGCAGCCATCTTGGGTACTGGCTGCTGTCTCCAGTACCCAGTTTGCCATAAAATTAGCTTTTTTTTTTTTTTTTATTAAAAAAATTAAATAAAAATTCCAATTTTTTTTTTCTGTAGTGTAGTCCCCCACTCCCTCCCAGATCCCTTGGATGACATGTATCCCCCTCTCTCTCCTTCCCTTTACACTTTACCAGTTACATAGTGTAGCAGTCCCGTTCTCCCCCCCCCCGCGTGCGATCCCGCCCCCTTCTACCGGATATCCTCCAGGATGGGCCTCCCACCCACCAACGATCGGCACAATTGCTGGCCGATGAAGAGAGGGCCACAGAGTGCTCTCTCTGCATCGGTGGGTAAAAAAGGTATTGTAGTGATGCCTCAATCCTCCTCATCTCTCAATATAGGGTGTGGCGAATACTTAAAAGGACAGTCAACTACAAAATAAACTCATGATTTAAAAAGGGAATGTAATTTTAAACAACTTCCCAATTTACTTTTATCACCAATTTTGCTTTGTTCTTTTAATAGTCTTAGTTGAAAGCTAAACCTATGAGGTTGATATGCTAATTTCTTAGACCTTGAAGACTGCCTCTAATCTAAATGCATTTTGACCACTAGACGGCATTATTTCATGTGTTTCATATAGATAACATTGAGTTCATGCAAGTGAAGTGACCTAGGAGTGAGCACTGATTGGCTAAAATGCAAGTCTGTCAAAATAACTTAAATAAGGGGGCAGTCAGCAGAAGCTTAGATACAAGGTAATCAGAGGTAAAACGTGCATTATTATAACTGTGTTGGTTATGCAAAACTGGGGAATGGGTAATAAAGGGATTGTCTTTCTTTTTAAACAACAAAAATTCTGGTGTTGACTGTCCCTTTAAACACTAGAAACATTTCATGCACCTCTCTTTAACACATCACTGAACTGTAGTGAAAGCCACATTTTCAACATGGTGTCACCCATGACTAGAGGGAGGCAGGGTTTAATTTTGACTAGACTGTCCCTTTTTAAAGGGACAGTAAACTGAGATTTAATACAAAATGTTCAGTTATGTGTAATAAAACTGCAATATAACTTATTTATTTTGCCCCTTTTCATGTTGTTCAGCTCTGAAAATGGAGCAATTTCTAATTCTCAGAACTTGAAATGTACCAAGCAGGGACTCCTCAAGGCTTAACCATGTTACATTGTGTCCCTAATTGGATGTAACTAATAACAGCAAAACAATGCATTTTATAATGACTAGGACTAGCAGCATTGCCTGCAGACTAGCGTCTGAATTGGCTCCTCCAAGTAAGGCAAGTAATAGGTGGAGTTTGACTGTTGAAAAACAATTGAAGCAAACATGAAGTTTTTCAAATGTTTAGACTTGTCTTAATGTTTTACGGCAAGATAACAAAATGTATTGAAATAAAAACATATTTACTGTCCCTCTAACGCAGACATCCTCAAACTTGGAGGTTTTGGGAACTACATTTCCCATGATGCTCAGCCAGCTGATATGCTGGCTGAGCATCATTAGAAATGTAGTTCCAAAGCCTCTGGAGGGCCAAGTTAGAGGCTGTCTGCTCTGACGCTAACAAATTTAGAAATTGTACATTCTAGTCAGCCATTTTATAACAGAGGTTTGCCCTTATGTTTTCAATATTTAAACAACAATAGTTTTTAAAAAATCCATCGATAAATGCCGACGGCGTATCGCACAAGCAGTTCTTGTGAACTGCTTGTGCAATGCCGCCCCCTGTAGATTTGCGGCCAATCAAGATTGATTGGCCGCTAGCAGGGGGTGCCAATCAACCCGATAGTATGAGATCGGGCGGATTGATGTTCGCATCCTCAGAGGCAGCGGCTGAGTTAAGGAGCAGCTGCTTCTTAACTCCTGTTTCTCGTGAGCCTGAAGGCTCGCGCGGAAATTGATTCATTAGGCACAAGACGGGCCATGATAAATCAGCCCCTAAGTGTTAATTTTTAACCCCTCATATACCCCCATGAGTTAACCAGTGATACTGGGCATGTGTATATCAACAGTATTGCCTACACATTATGGTGATTTTAACTGGGGGAGGAAGGAAAAAAAGTGAATCCTAGTCATATAAATGTAAATTTAAATTACACAGGCAGGAAAATATATGCAGATGTGTACATGCAATATATTATTCCCAATAATTAATATCAAACTCACTATTGAATACCCTGGGTACCACACAAGTTGTAGTTATTGGTGTGTTATATATCTGGTAGCTCTTTTAACTAACTGTTCTAATATTATGCTTATAGGACCTTAACTTTTTAAAACAAGAATATAGTGGTGTGATTTTTAACTTGTAGGGCTCCTGGAGGATGGCAAGAAGTTTGACTCATCCCGTGACAGAGACAAGCCTTTCAAGTTTAAGATTGGCTGTCATGAGGTGATCCGTGGCTGGGAGGAAGGAGTTGCACAGGTAGGTAACATCTCAGCTTTAAAGGGACAGTATACACTCATTTTCATATAACTGCATGTAATAGACACTACTATAAAGAACAAGATGCACAGATACTGACATAAAAGTCCAGTATAAAACTGTTTAAAAACTTACTTAGAAGCTCTCAGTTTAGCTCTGTTGAAAAGGTAGCTGGAAAGCCCACTGCAAGTGGGAAATAAGACCCTCCCCCTTCTTTTGCATATGAAAAGACCCTTTACACAAACAGGAGCAAGCTGGAGAAGGTAGCTGACGGTATTCTCATAAAACTTTGGGGCTTGGTTAGGAGTCTGAAAATCAGAGCAATGTTAATTAAAAATAAGCAAACTATACATTTTTTTTTTTTTTTTTTTTAAAACAAAACAAAAAAAACAACCTTTATGGGCTATATTAGTAAATCATCTACAAAACCTATATGCAAAGAAAAAATTAGTGTATGTCCCTTTTTAAAGGGATACCATAATGTCACTGTTCACCAATAATGCTGCAAGAGGTCTGCTGAACTGTCAGTGAGCAATCTGTTTTTAGGCAATGTTGTTATAGTCATAAACTTTATATTATATGCAAAATAAATGGCTTTTAGGGACTCTTCTGATCAGGTCTTTTCAAAAGCAATTTGCGGGTACGCTTTCTAATCATAACGCTCCTGATTGCAGGAGCAGAATTGTGTAACATTACTTTTTTTTATGAGGTTTACTGTCCCTTAAACATTTGAAATAGAAAAATATAATTGCCTTGATATTTAGTGGTTTTTTTTTTTTTGGGGGGGGGGGGGGTTTATGTTAAAATGACTAAACATTTGTTTAAACATATAAATATAACTTTCAGACTTCTGAAATGGCCACAAGATGGCAGATTAAACCATCTCCGTTTAACCCCTTCCCGCCGTTAGGACGTTCCATGCCATCCTAACTGCACTGGGCTTTAGCGATGTTAGGACAGCATGATGCGTCCTAGCCCTTTGACTGTACTGAAGCCATAGCTGCTTTGTAAATGGGATTGCAAGCTGGAGCTGGTACCAAGCATCATAGACACACTTCACTGACACAATCCCATCATTGAAATCACATGATCGCATAAACGGTTGTGTGTTTTAAATTTTTCTTGGATGTTTACATCTGAACTTTTTTCTGATGTAGACAAATAAGTACCGTCGGGAAAGGGTTAAATGTTCTTAAAAATATAATCAAGTCTGGGAATATCAACTTTTATTGAGGGCATTAACGGGACTATAGGTAAGTAATTTTTAAACAACCTTCTAATGTATTTTGTTATCCTTTAAGAGTTAACCTAAGTAGACTGATACGAGTTTAAAAGGATGCAGTCTATGGCTGTATGTATAATGTTGCTGCAAACTTTGTTGCAAACAGTGCACACTCCTGAGCTCACCTAGGATTACTCTATAACAAAGGATTCCAAGATAACACAGCAAAATTGATAATATAGCATGACATTTAAACAATTTTCCAGTTTACTTCTATCAAATCCATTTAAGAAGGGACACTCAAGTCATAATTACACTTTCATGATTCAAATAGAGCATCCAATTTTCAACAACTTTCCAATTTACTTCCATTAACAAAATGTGCACAGTCTTTTTATATTTACACTTTTTGAGTCACAGCTCCTACTGAGCATGTGCAAGAATTCACAGAATATATGTATGTGCATTTTGATTGGCTGATGGAAATGGACAACTTTTGAAATTTTAGTATTTGAAGTTCAGACTTTGTATTGTCTTTTTATTATGCAAATCTACTGTATTTAATGGTCCTTTAATTTAACTAGTTAAAAAAATGGGAGATGATTGGCTGCTACACACCTAATTGGCTCACTAGGTGTGTTCACCTTTTGGATTGGCAGTATAATGCTGTTATAGTTAGATATTCATAACGTTATATTTAATTTATTCTAAAAAGTGAACCAATTCGAAATCCACATTTAGACCAGATGGTATTATGGTGTTCAACTTCATTTCCGATCCACTTCATTTCTAATTTAGAAAGTTCTTTGTCTATATTAGATCCTATGCAATTTTGAACTACTTTTCTAATCCCTATAAATGAAAGCTCACTGGGGTCCTGATTGTGTTTCTTTTTTTAAATGAAGAGAGCCCGGATGTTTTGACTCCATTCTTTTATATTATATATATTCTTGTGTTCAAAAACCTAATAGTTTTATCTATATAGAATAAATTGCATTCACATTCTAGTAGATATACTACATATTTGCTATTGCATGTTATTAATCCATTTCATATAGCTTTTTTTCCATTTTGGGAGTTACATTTATTAACCCCTTTATTAGTACTTTTAAGATGTTTACAGCCATAACAACCTCTGCCATATTTAAATCCTTTGCTGTCATTTAGCCAATGTACAAATATTTTATCTCTACAATAGCTTTTGGTTAGATGGCCTTTTTAAATTAGGAGCTCTTTTGAATATTGATTGCTATCAGGGGTTTTATAGTAGTTACTCGGTTTAATATACCCCAGTGTTTCTCGATTATTTTTCTGAGGTCTTTACTTTGATTGTTATAGTTAAATATAAAATATAGATTTCTATTCTCTGTAGAGACGTCTCACTTTTTGTATTTTAACACATCTCCTCTTTCTAATAATTAAATAGTTGCATATAAGTTATCTTTTTCTAGAAATCTTTTTTAGAAGGGTAGCCTGTTCTTTGAATACTGTCACATCTGTACAGTTTAGTCTTATGTAGAATTGTCCCTTTGGAACATTCTCAATCCACTTAGAGACAGCAATACAATATTATTAAAGGCACACTGAACCCAATTTTTTTCTTTCGTGATTCAGATAGAGCATAACATTTTAAGCAACTTTCTAATTTACTCCTATTATCAAATTGTCTTCATTCTTTTGGTATCTTTATTTGAAATGCAAGTTTAGATGCAGGCCCATTTTTGGTGAACAACCTGGGTTGTCCTTGCTCTTTGTTGGTTAAATTCATCCGCCAATAAAAAAGTGCTGTCCAGTGTACTGAATTAAAAAAAAGCTTAGATGCCTTTTTCAAATAAAGATAGCAAGAGAACGAAGAAAAAATTGATAATAGGAGTAAATTAGAAAGTTGCTTAAAGGGATACTAAACCCAATTTTTTTCTTTCATGATTCAGATAGAGCAAGAGATTTTAAGCACTTTTCTAATTTACTCCTATTATAATTTTTTTCTTTGTTCTCATGCTATCTTGGATTTGAAAAAGCAGTACTGCAAGCTTTAGAGCCGGACCATTTTTTGTTCAGCACCTGGGTTGCACTTGCTGATTTGTGGCTAAATGTAGCAAACCAATCAGCAAGCTCTACCCAGGTGCTGAACTAAAAATGGGCCGGCTCCTAACATTTCATTACTGCTTTTTCAAATCAAGATAACATGAGAGCAGAGAAAAATTGATAAAGGGTAAATTAGAAAGTTGCTTAAAATTGTAAGCTCTATCTGAATCATGAAAGAAAACATTCGGGTTAGTATTCCTTTAAAATTGCATGCTCTATCTGAATCATGAAAGAAAAAATTTGGGTTCAGTGTCCCTTTAACATCGACTTTTTAAAAAATAAGTTTAGTCTAAATGACATTATCCTCTACTTATATTTCTAGATCTAAAAAATAATTATTCTATATTATAATCCCATGGAAGTTGGATATTCCATTAATGTTTTTGGAGGTGACATCAGAATGTATTCAGTGCTACCTCAGGATCTTTCCAGATTAAAAGAATATAGTCTTTGTAGCGACGATAGGTGATATTTCGCCCCATCTATGTCCACTGTGTACCCACAGATTCTCCAAAGCTGCCATAAACGGCATAGCTGGGGACGAAACGGGTGCCCATCCCCCCCGTACCTTTAACCTGTAAATAAAAATCATGTTCGAACCAGAAGATCTCTGGAGATGGACTTGTAACCTTGAGATTGACCATGCTTTTCCACAATTTTTGTTCTCAAATCCTCAGACAATTCTTTGCTGTTCTTTCTCTTCTCCATGCTCAGTATGGCACACAGACACACAACAGAGAGGTTGTGTAAATTGTTCACTATTTTAACTGGTTGCCGGTGTGATTTCTATGTATTCAGCACCTGTTAATTGATACGATCTACAGTTGGAGACAAGAAGGCGTCAAAATAGGGTAATATCGCCACTACACAACGATAAGCTATGGTGACAGACTCAATACTTACAAACGAAGCGGCACTACGATGTGCCTGATTACGCAGACCGGGACCTCACAATCGTCCGGAAGACCAAACACTGGCGAACGGCAAACCTCCGGCAATCACGTGGTTCGTCTGGCCAATCAGGGTCCGATAGACACACACACCTTACTCCAATCTTTACGGAGGAGACAGTGTTCTGTAGTGACAATAGACAGGAAACCCAAAACACTATAGACACTCGAAATTAATGTGTGATATTTAAGGATAAGGAGGAGATCCACTCCAGCGAGGTACAATAAAAAACAAATGTTATTAATGTCCTAAAAATCAGCAACGCGTTTCTCGTCTACACAGCCGTTTCATCGGGCTGTAATACATTTTTAACAATCCTGCTGCTTAAGTACCGCCTCTCACCAATCAAAACACTTCTCACTTTACACACCTTTCTTGGGGAAGTTACATACAATTGATGTTAATACATGTATTCACGGTATTTGGCTAATAACATTGTATCCTAGTTTATTCAAATTACTATTTGTTTGATTCATTACTTATTGAAATAAGCGGATTTTTTTTGTTCTATTATAAACTCACCCCTGGTAAATAGTTACTAACTAATACAAACTGTATTTCATGACATTTCGACAAATATTTCATTATTTACTCTATTGCTGAGACACCAATATTATCATTAATAAACCAATTCATGAGTTAGATATATATTATATTTTATTAGTAATATGTAAATCGCATAACCTAAATTAATATGCAATATAATAGTCCTATATATCTATATACACAATATTGATCATATAGTATTTTAAAATGAAAGCATCTAAAACGGTGTTTTAGATAGTGTCAAAATTTACCCTTCTAAAACCTATCAATATTAAATATACATAAAATGAGATATAAATATCAGACTCTCAAATAACAAACGCTATATCTACTCTCAATATATGAAATCACAGAATAATTGTTACCTGCGGTATCATGTTAGATTCTAAAAGATCCTATAAATTTCATGTGTGATTCTAAAAGCTTGCCTATTATGTTCTTTAGGATGATAAAAATATTAAAAACCTGTAATATACAGACTCTCAAATACACAAATGTATTATTTTTTTGTAAAATAATTGATTAGGACAAGGTCAATGCAAGTGTGATTTAGTAGTAATAAGACTGACACACAGTCCAATGAATCTAATGTTTTTTTTAAAGACTATAGCAAGTATAAAATGAACATCCATATCACAAATGACTTAATAGGTGATCTTTTAGAATCACACATGAAATTTATAGGATCTCATAGAATCATACTTGGAACCACAAATAATGCAAGTGTTCTGTGATATCAGTTATTGAGAATAGATATAGTATTTGTGTATTTGAGAGTCTGTATATTACAGGTTTTTAATATTATTTTTATTTTTATCATCCTAAAGAACATAATAGGCGATCTTTTAGAATCACACATGAAATTTATAGGATCTTTTAGAATCTAACATGATACCGCAGGTGACACAATTATTCTGTGATTTCATATATTGAGAGTAGATATAGCGTTTGTTATTTGAGAGTCTGATATTTATATCTCATTTTATGTATATTTAATATTGATAGGTTTTAGAAGGGTAAATTTTGACACGATCTTAGATCACCGTTTTAGATGCTTTAATTTTAAAATACTATATGATCAATGTTGTGTATATAGATATATAGGACTATTATATTGCATATTAATTTAGGTTATGCGATTTACATATTACTAATATAATATATATCTAACTCATGAATTGGTTTATTAATGATAATATTGGTGTCTCAGCAATAGAGTAAATAATGAAATATTTGTCGAAATGTCATGAAATACAGTTTGTATTAGTTAGTAACTATTTACCAGGGTTGAGTTTATAATAGAACAAAAAAATCCGCTTATTTCAATAAGTAATGAATCAAACAAATAGTAATTTGAATAAGATTAGGATACAATGTTATTACCCAAATACCGTGAATACATGTATTACATCAATTGTATGTAACCTCCCCAAGAAAGGTGTGTAAAGTGAGAAGTGTTGTGATTGGTGAGAGGAGGTACTTAAGCAGCAGAATTGTTGAAACATTTTTATTACAGCCTGATGAAACGGCTCTGTGTAGCCGAGAAACGCGTTGCTGATTTTTAGGACATTTTAATAAATTTGTTTTTTATTGTACCTTGCTGGAGTGGATCTCCTCCTTATCCTCAAATATCACACATTAATTTCGAGTGTCTATAGTGTTTTGGGTTTCCTGCCTATCGTCACTACAGAACACTGTCTCCTCCGTAAAGATTGGAGTAAGGTGTGTGTGTCTATCGGACCCTGATTGGCCAGACGAACCACGTGATTGCCGGAGGTTTGCCGTTCGCCAGTGTTTGGTCTTCCGGGCGATTGTGAGGTCCCGGTCTGCGTAATCGGGCACATCGTAGTGCCGCTTCGTTTGTAAGTATTGCGTCTGTCACCATAGCTTATCGTTGTGTAGTGGTGATATTACCCTATTTTGGCGCCTTCTTGTCTCCAACTGTAGATCGTATCTTTGTTCCTGCACATATTGGAAGAGCTGCCACGTCTCTGGACTATTTTATTTCACATCTCCTTCCTTGAGCGCACCTCATTAGGGGGTTTAAAACCCTGGATTTGTGATAATTGATACGTGAGTAATTACAAATTTACAGGAGCATCACAAACTTGGAATGCAATTATTTCTTACAATTTTGAGAAGGTGACAATATTTTTTTCAAGTACATTTTTGGAGTTTTGCGTAGAATGTGTCAGAATTTGGCTTTTTTTCTCTCCATTTTTTTTGTGTCATAGCAATACAAACAAAAGAAATAAACATGAGAATGGTACATTGTCTGACAGGAATGCAGGGGTGCCAATATTTCTCCTGTTAAGTGTAGTCAGTCCACGGGTCATCCATTACTTATGGGATTATAACTCCTCCCTAACAGGAAGTGCAAGAGGATCACCCAAGCAGAGCTGCCATATAGCTCCTCCCCTCTACGTCATACCCAGTCATTCTCTTGCACCTAACTAAAAATAGGACGTGTGAGAGGACTGTGGTGTGTTAAACTTAGTTTTTATTTGTGGCAAACCTAGCCACTTCTGGACTATAACGTAAGAAAGGTTGTCTGTGACAGACCCTTCGGTCAGGACTGAAAGTGTTAACTTTATTTTCTAACCACAAGTGGCTGGCTCCAGCTACAATCTAATTAATGCTTAGCATTCTATTGTTTGATCACCCCCAGAGAGAAACGCCTAAGTGATAAGGAGAGTCAAGAGTGTCCTGTGGTTGAAGTGTTTAAGTAATATAATCCTATTGTATCATGTCAAGGGCGCTTCTCCCTTTTATCTAATGTACAACATTCTTTCCACCCCCATCTGGGGGGGGTCAAAAACCTGTATAAATCTGTATGCTGCCTTCAAATAAAGTGTTATTCTGTTTAAAACCTGAAAACTGGCTGGGTTGTGAACTGCTGATTCCCTATGCAGGACATTGTTCCCTGGTGTTAACCCTTGGTATCCGGTTGGTACCGTTACAATTGGTGGCAAGCGACGGAATGAACCTTATCGCCCAGAAGAGCAACTACACAAGCCAGTAACCTCAGGAAGAGGGGGATTACTACAATACTGACTAAGATGGAAGGAGTACCAGGGACCGAAGTGAATGGAGATGGATTATTCTAAGCTAAAGAGACAAACGTAAAAGGAACTGCTAGAAGCCAGGGGAAAGATAGGCAGCAGCAAACCCAAGGCTATATTAATTGCTGAGCTGATGGAGGGAGACAGAGCTCGCAGCGCTACGCCTCCAGCAGCCATGGAGGAGACCCTATACCAGAGGGAAATGAGGACCAGGCTGGAATTTTTACCCCAACCTGTACCACGGGATATGCTATCCGTGGTAATGGCAGATGTGCAGGAGTACGTGATGGCACACAGTCCGCGGAATGCATCCTCCCGAGCAGAATCCATTTTGGACGCACTCAGCAACCCAGTAAGACCCAAAATCCCATACCATGCATTTAAAATGTTTTGTGAGGAGAAGGATGAGATTGATGGGTATTTACAGGATTTTGAGAGACTGTGCGAGTTACATGATTTGGAGCAGTCCGTATGGGTGCCGGTGCTAGCAGGCAAGCTAGCCGGTAGGGCAGCGGAAGCGTATCGCGCTGTACCCAGGGAGGACAGCAAGGATTACGCTAAAGTGAAGAGAGCGATCTTGGAAAGATATGCCATTACCTCAGAGGCATACCGGCGCAAGTTTAGAGGCCTGCGCAAGCCAGAAAGAGATTCCCATGCAGAGTGGGCCCACAAGCTGGATCAAGCATCTCAGGGGTGGATACAGGCCAGCCAAGCTACCACCATGGAAGAATTGCGACAACTGATGCTGTTGGAGCAATTCTTTAACGGCTTGTCCCCAGAAGCCCAAGAATGGGTGAGAGATCGAAAACCCCTCACCTTAACCGAAGCAGCCAGATTAGCAGACCAGCATTTTGATGCCAGGAGGCACCATGGACTACAGCCTAACAACGGACGGGCTAATATACAATGCCACACCTGCAAGCAGTGGGGACATATGGCACGTGAGTGCACCCAAAATCGGAGCAGACAAGCTTGGAACCAGGTCAGACAGAACCTGGCCCCAAGGGCGGCTGCTCACCATTACCAAACGGAGCCAGCCGCTCATGAGGTGTTGAGCACCCAAGCCGAGGAACCCCTGGGAATTCTGCATGAGGTGATGTCGGTCCAGGGACTTCGGGATTCGGGAGCTACTTTAACCCTGATAGCTCCCCATTTGGTGCCGGATACAGCACCCACTGGCGGATCCGTGGCAGTACGAGGGGCAGGGGGAGCAGTATACCGATTGCCCACTGCTAGAGTGGAGTACAGACCCCCAGTCACCCCAGCAGCTGCCAGTTACCAACCCCCGGCGCACCGCTATACCACACGGCCTCCGGCCACGAACTACCCTCAGAGAGCCCGGTTCAATTCGCGGGGCTACTCACAACCTATTCGGTGCTTTGGATGTAAGCAACTAGGGCACAAAAGACCAGAGTGTCCCCTAAATGCAGCGAATCAAGCACAGTCCTGGAGAAGACCCGCTGGCGGAATCCCACATAATCCTCAGCCTGTGGCCCGCTACGTAGAGGCGCCAGAATGCTGGGGCAGCCTACATGAAGCAGACCCCGTGCAAGCTGCCCACCGGAATAACCGGCAACGGGTTAAAGTGAATGGGAAGGAGGTCAGTTGTCTACGGGATACTGGTGCTACCATGACCTTGCTTCAAGAGAACTTGGTGCCTGAGAAACAGCACACTGGAGACACTGTGGCTGTGAGGGTAGCAGGGGGCACTGTGTTCCGCCTACCTGTTGCCAGGGTACATTTGGATTGGGGAGTGGGCGCTAGACTTGTGAATGTGGGGGTCAAGAAGGACTTACCTGCTGATGTTCTCCTTGGAAATGACTTGGCCCCCCTTGTTTCTGCCTATGCTCCCATGGATCCCGCTAATGTTAACCCTGTGACTACCCAAGCCCAGTCCCTCCGGGAAGAGACGCTTCCATGTTTGGGGTGGGGGCAGTACTGAGCCAAGTTGGAGCAGATGGCGGAGAACACCCCGTAGCTTACTTGAGCCGAAAGTTGTTGCCCCGGACATCCCCAAGCCGATCCGTTGGGATCAGACTGTGTATGCCGGCTTGGTTCTGGGGGAGCATTGTGGCAAACCTAGCCACTTCTGGACTATAACGTAAGAAAGGTTGTCTGTGACAGACCCTTCGGTCAGGACTGAAAGTGTTAACTTTATTTTCTAACCACAAGTGGCTGGCTCCAGCTACAATCTAATTAATGCTTAGCATTCTATTGTTTGATCACCCCCAGAGAGAAACGCCTAAGTGATAAGGAGAGTCAAGAGTGTCCTGTGGTTGAAGTGTTTAAGTAATATAATCCTATTGTATCATGTCAAGGGCGCTTCTCCCTTTTATCTAATGTACAACATTCTTTCCACCCCCATCTGGGGGGGGGGGGGGTCAAAAACCTGTATAAATCTGTATGCTGCCTTCAAATAAAGTGTTATTCTGTTTAAAACCTGAAAACTGGCTGGGTTGTGAACTGCTGATTCCCTATGCAGGACATTGTTCCCTGGTGTTAACCCTTGGTATCCGGTTGGTACCGTTACATTATTCTTCAATCAAAAGTTTATTTTAAACGGCACCGGAGTGTGTTGTTTGTTCTCAAGCAGCATTAGAAGAAGAATCTGCCTGAGTTTTCTATGATCTTAGCGGTCGTAACTAAGATCCATTTGCTGTTCTCGGCCATTCTGAGGAGTGAGGTAACTTCAGAACAGGGGATAGCATGCAGGGCCCACCTGCAAGGAGGTATGTGCAGTAAATTATTTTCTAAGGAATGGAATTGACTGAGAAAATACTGCTAATACCGATGTAATGTAAGTGCAGCCTTAAATGCAGTAGTAGCGACTGGTATCAGGCTGATATGTATGTATGTATACTCTGAGGTATTTCTGGGGAATGGAATTTCACTAAGAAAATACTGTCAATATTAAAGTAATATTTGAGCCTGCACTGCAGTGAAAGCGACTAGCAGCAGGTTTATTAATAACACTTCATAATTTTCAATTTTAAAACGTTTACTGGCATGTTAATCGTTTTTTCTGAGGTACTTGGTGATAAAACTTTATGGGCATGATTTTTACCACATGGCTGTCGTTTTTTTCTGCATAAAAACAGTTTACTGAGCTTCCCCACTATTGTAATACGAGTGGGAGGGGCCTATTTTAGCGCTTTATTGCGCAGTAAAAATTTAGTCAGTCTTCCTATTTCTCCTCCATGATCCAGGACGTCTCTACAGAGCCCAGGGGTCTCCAAAACTAGTTTTGAGGGAGGTAATTAGTCACAGCAGATCTGTGACAGTGTGTTTGACTGTGATAAAAACGTTTATTTCAACTGTTATCCGTTTTGGGTATTAAGGGGTTAATCATCCTTTTGCTGGTGGGTGCAATCCTCTGCTAACTTTATACATTTTCTGTTAAAATTTGGTTGTTTTAACATATTTGGTTCATTGTTAATTCAACTGTGTCACATTTTTATGTTTCTTAAAGGCGCAGTAGCGTTTTTTTATATAGCTTGTAAATTTATTTAAAAGTTTTTTCCAAGCTTGCTAGTGTTATTGCTAGTCTGTTTAAACATGTCTGACACAGATGAACCTGTTTGTTCACTATGTTTAAAGGCCAATGTGGAGCCCAATAGAAATTTGTGCACTCAATGTATAGATGCTACTTTGAATAAAAGTCAAACTTTATATGTTAAGAAAATATCACCAGACAACGAGGGGGAAGTTATGCCGACTAACTCTCCTCACGTGTCAGTACCTTCGCCTCCCGCTCAGGAGGTGCGTGATATTGTGGCGCCAAGTACATCAGGGCGGCCCATACAAATCACTTTGCAAGACATGGCTAATGTTATGACTGAAGTACTATCTAAATTGCCAGAATTAAGAGGTAAACGCGATCACTCTGGGGTAAGAACAGAGTGCGCTGATAATAATAGAGCCATGTCTGATACTGCGTCACAATTTGCAGAACATGAGGACGGAGAGCTTCATTCTGTGGGTGACGGATCTGATCCAAGTAAATTGGATTCAGAGATTTCAAATTTTAAATTTAAGATTGAGAACCTCCGTGTATTACTAGGGGAGGTATTAGCGGCTCTGAATGATTGTAACACGGTTGCAATTCCAGAGAAAGTATGTAGGCTGGATAAATATTTTGCGGTACCGACGTGTACTGACGTTTTCCCTATATTTAAAAGGCTTACAGAAATTGTTAACAAGGAGTGGGATAGACCCGGTGTGCCTTTTTCACCCCCTCCTATATTTAGAAAAATGTTTCCAATAGACGCCGCCACACGGGACCTATGGCAGATGGTCCCTAAGGTGGAGGGAGCAGTTTCTACTCTGGATAAGCGCACCACTATCCCGGTGGAGGATAGCTGTGCTTTTTCAGATCCAATGGATAAAAAGTTAGAGGGTTACCTTAAGAAAATGTTTGTTCAGCAAGGTTTTATATTACAACCCCTTGCATGCATCGCGCCTGTCACTGCTGGGGCGGCATTCTGGTTTGAGTCTCTGGAAGAGACCCTTAGCACAGCTCCATTGGATGAGATTATGAACAAGCTTAAAGCCCTTAAGCTAGCTAATTCATTTATTTCTGATGCCGTAGTACACTTAACCAAACTTACGGCTAAGAACTCCGGATTCGCCATTCAAGCGCGCAGAGCGCTGTGGCTTAAATCCTGGTCAGCTGATGTGACTTCTAAATCTAAATTGCTTAATATTCCTTTCAAGGGGCAGACATTATTTGGGCCCGGCTTGAAAGAAATTATCGCTGACATTACTGGAGGTAAGGGCCATGCCCTGCCTCAAGACAGGGCCAAACCAAAGGCTAAACAGTCTAATTTTCGTGCCTTTCGTAATTTCAAGGCAGGAGCAGCATCAACTTCCTCCGCTCCAAGACAGGAAGGAACTGTTGCTCGCTACAGACAGGGCTGGAAACCTAACCAGTCCTGGAACAAGGGCAAGCAGGCCAGAAAACCTGCTGCTGCCCCTAAGACAGCATGAAGTGAGGGCCCCCGATCCGGAAACGGATATAGTGGGGGGCAGACTTTCTCTCTTTGCCCAGGCTTGGGCAATAGATGTCCAGGATCCCTGGGCGTTGGAAATCATATCTCAGGGATATCTTCTGGACTTCAAAGCTTCTCCTCCACAAGGGAGATTTCATCTTTCAAGGTTATCAGCAAACCAGATAAAGAAAGAGGCGTTTCTACGCTGTGTACAAGACCTCTTACTAATGGGAGTGATCCACCCAGTTCCGCGGTCGGAACACGGGCAAGGATTCTATTCAAATCTGTTTGTGGTTCCCAAAAAAGAGGGAACCTTCAGACCAATCTTGGACTTAAAGATCCTAAACAAATTCCTAAGAGTTCCATCGTTCAAAATGGAAACTATTCGAACCATCTTACCCATGATCCAAGAGGGTCAGTACATGACCACAGTGGATTTAAAGGATGCCTACCTTCACATACCGATTCACAAGGATCATTACCGGTATCTAAGATTTGCCTTCCTAAACAGGCATTTCCAGTTTGTAGCTCTTCCCTTCGGGTTAGTTACAGCTCCAAGAATCTTTACAAAGGTTCTGGGCTCCCTTCTGGCGGTACTAAGACCGCGAGGCATAGCGGTAGCTCCGTACCTAGACGACATTCTGATACAAGCGTCAAGTTTCCAAACTGCCAAGTCTCATACAGAGTTAGTTCTGGCATTTCTAAGGTCGCATGGGTGGAAGGTGAACGTAGAAAAGAGTTCTCTAGTGCCACTCACAAGAGTTCCCTTTCTAGGGACTCTTATAGATTCTGTAGAAATGAAAATTTACCTGACGGAGGACAGGTTATCAAAACTTCTAAATGCTTGCCGTGGCCTTCATTCCATTCAACACCCGTCAGTGGCTCAGTGCATGGAGGTAATCGGCTTAATGGTAGCGGCAATGGACATAGTACCATTTGCGCGCCTGCATCTCAGACCGCTGCAATTGTGCATGCTAAGTCAGTGGAATGGGGTTTACTCAGATTTGTCCCCTCTGCTAAATCTGGATCAAGAGACCAGAGATTCTCTTCTATGGTGGCTTTCTCGGCCACATCTGTCCAAGGGGATGCCCTTCCGCAGGCCAGATTGGACGATTGTAACAACAGACGCCAGCCTTCTAGGTTGGGGCGCAGTCTGGAATTCCCTGAAGGCTCAGGGATCATGGACTCAGGAGGAGAGACTCCTTCCAATAAACATTTTGGAATTAAGAGCAATTTTCAATGCTCTTCTGGCTTGGCCTCAGTTAGCAACTCTGAGGTTCATCAGGTTTCAGTCGGACAACATCACGACTGTGGCTTACATCAACCATCAAGGAGGAACAAGGAGTTCCCTAGCGATGATGGAAGTCTCAAAGATAATTCGCTGGGCAGAGTATCACTCTTGCCACCTGTCAGCGATCCACATCCCAGGCGTGGAGAACTGGGAGGCGGATTTTCTAAGTCGCCAGACTTTTCATCCGGGGGAGTGGGAACTTCATCCGGAGGTGTTTGCCCAACTGCTTCATCATTGGGGCAAACCAGATCTGGATCTCATGGCGTCTCGACAGAACGCCAAGCTTCCTTGTTACGGGTCCAGGGACCCGGGAGCGGTACTGATAGATGCTCTGACAGCACCTTGGGTCTTCAACATGGCTTATGTGTTTCCACCTTTCCCAATGCTTCCTCGATTGATTGCCAGGATCAAACAGGAGAGAGCATCGGTGATTCTAATAGCGCCTGCATGGCCACGCAGGACCTGGTATGCAGATCTAGTGGACATGTCGTCCTGTCCACCATGGTCTCTGCCTCTGAGACAGGACCTTCTGATTCAGGGTCCTTTTCAAACATCCAAATCTAATTTCTCTGAGGCTGACTGCATGGAGATTGAACGCTTGATTCTATCAAAGCGTGGATTCTCTGAGTCAGTGATTGATACCTTAATACAGGCTAGGAAACCTGTTACCAGGAAAATTTACCATAAAATATGGCGTAAATACTTATATTGGTGCGAATCCAAGAGTTACTCATGGAGTAAAGTTAGGATTCCTAGGATATTGTCTTTTCTACAAGAGGGTTTAGAAAAGGGTTTATCTGCTAGTTCGTTAAAGGGACAGATTTCAGCGCTGTCTATCCTTTTACACAAACGTCTGGCAGAAGTTCCAGACGTTCAGGCTTTTTGTCAGGCTTTGACTAGGATTAAGCCTGTGTTTAAGACTGTTGCTCCGCCGTGGAGCTTAAACTTAGTTCTTAACGTTCTGCAAGGTGTTCCATTTGAACCCCTTCATTCCATCGATATCAAGCTGTTATCTTGGAAAGTTCTGTTTTTAATGGCTATTTCCTCGGCTCGAAGAGTCTCTGAGTTATCGGCCTTACATTGTGATTCTCCTTATCTGATTTTTCATTCAGACAAGGTAGTTCTGCGTACTAAACCTGGGTTCTTACCTAAGGTAGTCACTAACAAGAATATCAATCAAGAGATTGTTGTTCCATCATTGTGCCCTAACCCTTCTTCAAAGAAGGAACGACTTTTGCACAATCTGGACGTCGTCCGTGCCCTGAAATTTTATTTGCAGGCAACTAAAGATTTTCGTCAAACTTCTTCCCTGTTTGTCGTTTATTCTGGACAGAGGAGAGGTCAAAAAGCTTCGGCTACCTCTCTCTCTTTTTGGCTTCGTAGCATAATACGTTTAGCCTATGAGACTGCTGGACAGCAGCCTCCTGAAAGGATTACAGCTCATTCTACTAGAGCTGTGGCTTCCACTTGGGCCTTTAAGAATGAGGCCTCTGTTGAACAGATTTGCAAGGCTGCAACTTGGTCTTCACTTCACACGTTTTCAAAATTTTACAAATTTGACACTTTTGCTTCTTCGGAGGCTGTTTTTGGGAGAAAGGTTCTACAGGCAGTGGTTCCTTCCGTGTAAAGATCCTGCCTGTCCCTCCCGTCATCCGTGTACTTTTAGCTTTGGTATTGGTATCCCATAAGTAATGGATGACCCGTGGACTGACTACACTTAACAGGAGAAAATATAATTTATGCTTACCTGATAAATTCATTTCTCCTGTAGTGTAGTCAGTCCACGGCCCGCCCTGTTTTTACAGCAGGTCTAAATTTTAATTAAACTCCAGTCACCACTGCACCCTATAGTTTCGGTCGAATGACTGGATATGACGTAGAGGGGAGGAGCTATATGGCAGCTCTGCTTGGGTGATCCTCTTGCACTTCCTGTTAGGGAGGAGTTATAATCCCATAAGTAATGGATGACCCGTGGACTGACTACACTACAGGAGAAATGAATTTATCAGGTAAGCATAAATTATATTTTTTGACCATGGGGAAAAAAATAAAATATATAATTATTATTTATTATTATTTTCATGTGCACACACGCTTTTTCCTATCGTGCAAACATATTAGAACTGTATTGATGAGGTAGGCATAGAATAACCTCAATACTAAAGTTGTTAGGGATGTGCATTCAGCAATTTAGTTCACTGTCAAATGCAGAAGGAGGCTGTTTTCGGTATTTGGCTCTTTTTAGAGCCAAAGATCCTCTTGTGTAAGTGAAACACACTAACATCTGGATTTGCACAGATCTTAGTGTTTCACTTGCAGAAGAGGATATTTAGCTCTGCAAATGGTCTAATACTGAAAACAGCCTCCTACTTCTGCATTTGGCAGTGACATCTCTAATACTTGTAAAATCGGTTTAATGTTCCTTTAAAACCCGCTGCATGTCATATTATATTTTTTTTGTTTTGTTTCTGTAGATGAGTGTGGGTCAGAGAGCTCGTCTCACTTGTTCCCCTGATTATGCCTATGGCAAAACTGGACACCCGGGGATCATACCCCCCAATGCCACCTTGATTTTTGAAGTTGAGTTGCTGAAGATGGAATGAGAAATGGAGTGTCTACGGGTAAGTGTCTTTATAGTTTCCCTGACTATTATGTTGTATCAGTATGTTTGTCTTTCGTATTCATGTCTTTATGGTGTATACTCCTTTCACAATGTTGGGTGCTACCCCTCCCCCCAATTTAGTATTTTTAACTTTCAAATTACACTTTTAGTATTAATTGTAGTTCCTCATACAAATGATCTAGCATTGCCCGAGAGCCATAACATACTTGAAGATAAGGCAATAGGAAATTAAAGATAATGCTCATGGAATGTGCACTGCACTGTCCACATTTCTCTGGGATTAAAGGAAATTCCGGTTGAAATAGGATTATTTATATTATAACTTTCTCAATACTCATAGCTGCCCACAGTCCAACAGGATTCTCTTCTCTTCATGGAATAAAACACGGTACTATTATTCAAACTTTATCGTTAAAATCAAAATGTGACAATAACATCAGTAAACTTGTAACTTCCTAAAAATTAACCCATGTGGGAACCATAAAAGGGTCAACTAGAAGCAACCCACTAATTCTTTCCATCCAGAGCAAAAGATGTTTGATTTCAAAGCCTCTTTACTGAATTCGTCTTTAGGATGCAGTTTCTTTCTTTTTTAAATGGCACACTAAAAACCAACCGATACATAGGTTAAATCAACAATATCATAAAGCCCAACTCCAATGTTCTTGTTTCTTTAGAACTGTGGATTAAACACACCACTTGCAGCTTCAAGCAGAGTTTTCTGTGCAACTGCTACAAGTCTCAGGCAATATTATTAGCTCTGAGGGGCTTAATTACAGTGTTTACTAAACTAATAAATACACCAGGAAAGAACCTGCAAAATACTGTGAGAAACTTACAGGTAGGAATTGGCTATGCAGACCAGGGCCGCCACTATAAATTTTGGGGCCCCTGACTAAAACGTATATGCACTTTATTCTTAAGTGTAGTCAAACTTGGAAATGTTGTAAAGGTAGTAACACAGAAACACTTGTGCACTGAAACACACACTCACACATAAGGATTCACATATAGACACTCTGGCAGACACGCAAAGAAACACACTCAGACACCCAAACAGACACTCAGCACTTGTTTACATTGACCTGACAAGTAATGAGGTAGACTACAGTTTTGTCAAAAAAGGAGATTAACAAAATGTGGAGTTCTGATTTTCTTTTTGTCAAGGAAGATGCCAACTAAATGATAACAGCATGCAGTGGTTGAAAGGAAAGGCCCTGAACTGCCTAAACAATAATTGAAAGGTTAAATGGTGGATTGGTGACTTCCGGAAAGGTCTCAGTCTCAAAGTCTGTAGAAAGATGTGAATAATCAGTAGTAAGGTCATAATGTCCTAAAAAGGAACAGACAATTGACACAGACACACACACACACACTCAAACTTGCACATACACCCAAGGAAATACAGAGAGACACCCACATAAAACACACAAAGACATACACAGAGAGACACCCACAGAAAACACTCAGACACACACACCCTCAGAGACATCCACAGAAAACACACCCACCCTCACAGAGGCATCCATAGAAAAAAGCACAAAGACATACTCACACACCCTAACAGAGACCCACAGAAAAAAAAATACATACACACTCAGAGACAAACAAAAGCACAAAGACATAAACACAGACACCCAAAGAAGGTAACATTTATGCACATTGCATCCCCTAAATCATCAGTGTGTGACATGCATGATAAAAAATTGCAGAAATTAAGAGATCACTTTTTTAAAGAATCCTATTTGTAAATGTGAAAACAAAAATAATTCTGTGAATTCAAATTTGTACATTTTAATGATCTGGGTAGACGGCTAGATGAAGAAAAGTACTTTTGAAAGGTTGACATATGTATGTTTTTTTCCTCCATTTCCCCCACCAAGTGCACCACTTCAAATATAGTGTACAAATGTTCCCATCTGTCAGCTGTACTTATGGATTTTGAAAAATGCTGTACTCTATATGGTCTTGGTGGAACCATAAGCTGTGGTACTCACTCTCATACCATTTAAATCTGGTTAAATGCAGGATTTAGGCTTGTTTGTATGTATTTCAAAATTGTCAGCTGTAGTGTAAACTGAACAGTTTTAAGTTAACCTGTCTCATTTCAAACACTGAGCAATCTTAGTCTGAGAGTATAACATTTTAAGTAGATGTAAAAATCTTAGATAAAATGCCTCCTTGCATAAAGGGACAGTAAACTGGAATGAAAAAACCTCATATCTGCCAAAAGGGCACCTACCATTTGTGTATTCAGGAGGAAACATTTCTGCATGGCTTGAAATATAGAATTTCTACAGCATTGTCAAATAATCCATAAATACACTGCTGCATATTGCTAAAATATGTTTTTATGGACCCCTGGCCCCACAATACAACTACTACCACACTGAAGTTACAATCCGAAATTGCACAAAGCAATAAAAAAACATTTACTAAGTCCCACCTCCTCTGCAAATGTAAGTGATCTGACTCAGGCACACACTGTACAAAGTGCCAAGTATGTCTCACACTGTGCATAGTGGTTTAGTGCACACTCAGAAATCCTCTCAAATGCTAATGCTTTACTACTTGTAATAACATTCCCATGCTGAATAGCACTCTGCTGTAGTAACCTCTGGTGGCTGCCATTTTTTTTTTTTTTTTTTTTTTTTTTTTTTTTTAAATAAGTTGTTCTTGTCTCATGGGGCCCCCTGGCCCATTGGGCCCCTGACAGGAGTCACCCCCTGATGGCAGCCCTGATGGAGAATCAATATATCCCAGGGTAAATAGATGGTACTCACAGTGCAGAGGAATTGTATTTCACCTGCCTCTACTCCCATCACACCAGGCTAAATTTTAGGTGCACCTGGTGGCACCCATGGGTGTCTCCAAACCAGGATGCCAAGGCCGAATATAAAGGCGCAAATGGTTGCCGGGTCTGCCATAACCCATTATTCTCAAGAATATGCCCATATGAATGGGATGAGTCTGCAGGAATAGCACCCTGCTTTCTTGTTTCTCTCTATGTAAAACACCTGTACTAATGCAATTACATTTTCATTATGGGTGTTGGTTTCAATGTGCAAAGCCAGCTATTTCAATTGCAAGAATAAGCATAAAGGAATAATTTAAAATACATTTAAAAACTGCAGCTGGTGTTACAAGTCACAGGAAATGTATTAAAGGACCATTATGCACTAATATTTATACAGATTGTATGTATACATTGCATGTTATTTAGTAAATGTTTCCAAATGGAATATAAAAACGTAATTGCAATCGAGGTAAATGTTAAAAAATCACTTACATTTTCACAGTTTGTCCATTGTCAAAATGCTCCACCTTCATGGAATAGGAGAGCTAAGTAGGAGTATTCAGACGCATTACTGACCAATAAGGACGTTTATTCTAATTAATGTATTGAAAATTCCCCATTGTAATTGCACGTGCGATATAACTGACTTATGTGCACAGCTCGCTTGTTCACTGCATCCTTTTGCGCATTCGCATTGTAAAGTACTGACGCACGCACGGTTCTCCAATCATCCTCTAATAAAAAATGTGATCACGCTTCCAATGAGAGCCTTTGTGCACCTGTCTTGTCCTCTATTAGATTTCTAAGTTGCATTGCTCTTCATTATACCAACACTACCCACATTGGCTACTGAATCCTTCTCAAAAGTAATCAATTTTCATGAAATAGTCACTACTTTTCTGAAGATCCCTGAACCTTATATACTCAAAATGTTGTAAATTTAAAATTGCATATTCTGTATGTAAAGTGAGATTTTGTTATCCGTAGTGCACAAACCTAATGCAGCTCTTGGTGCAGAGACAAACCCAATCAGCCTGAGAAGAAAAGGTTTGCTCAGTACCAGAACATCAATTTCTCAGGATTATGTATACAATTCAGTACTATGTCCCTCTGAGGAAACTAGCATTTACATTGTCAGCCTGAATGTGATTTTACTAGAAAGCAAAAATCTAATTTGCCACCAATCGGCAGCAAGCTCCCCCTAGTGCATTGCAGCCCCTGAGCCTACCTAGGCATGCTTTTCAACGGATACCAAGAAAACAATACATTTGCTATGCATGTGTGAAATACGTTGAAAAGTTTCTAAAAAAGAATTGTAGTCTAAGTTTTTTTTTTTTTTTTTTTCCAAAACCTTAAAGGGACATAATACCCCTATGCTAAACCACTTGAAAGTGATGCAGTATAACTGTAAAAAGCTGAATAGAAAATATCAACTGAGCATCTTTGTAAAAAAGGGAAGATATTTACCTCAAATTAGATAATAGAAGTAAATTAGAAAGTGGTTTAAAATTGCATGTTCTTTCTAAATCATGAAAGAAAAAAAATTGGGTTTCATGTCCCTTTAAGTAAGTTTACTGTGAAATCTCATGAGATTTAAAGTGAATGTAAATTTTCATGAATGAGTGCCCGGTTTTTTAAAAAAAAACTATAAAAAACAGGGGCACTTTAATTCATGAAAGTTTACATTGCAGCATTTTTGTTAAAATACTTACCTTTTTCTTCTTCTTCCAAGCCAGACCAATGACCCCCCACCCGCTTCATGCTGTACTTAGCACAGCCGTTACGGAACCGGCTTCCTCTAATCACGGTGTGGCCTCAGGAAATGTTTGCTCTGGGGGGGAGCCATAATTGGAGGAAGCCGGACTCGTCATTTCTGACGTAAGTATAGAGGAGCTGCGGGCGGGGGGGTCGTTGGTCCGGCTTGGAAGAAGAAAAAGGTAAGTATTTTAACAAAAATGCTGCAATGTAAACTTTCATGAATTAAAGTGCCCCTATTTTTTAAAGTTTTTTTTTAAAAACCGGGCACTCATTCATGAAAATTTACATTCACTTTAAATCTCATGAGATTTCACAGTAAACTTACTTAAAGGGACATGAAACCCAATTTTTTTTCTTTCATGATTTAGAAAGAACATGCAATTTTAAACCACTTTCTAATTTA
Organism: Bombina bombina; assembly: GCF_027579735.1. Lineage (NCBI taxonomy): Eukaryota > Metazoa > Chordata > Amphibia > Anura > Bombinatoridae > Bombina > Bombina bombina. Next base: position 935,358,091 of record NC_069499.1, on the reverse strand, counting down.
CTTATATTATCTAATTTGCTTCATTCTCTTGATATCCTTTGCTCAAAAGCATATCTAGATAGGCTTAACCGTTGGTGATTGGTGGCTGCACACAGGTGCCTCCTGTGATTGGCTCACTCGTGCACTATTTCTTCAACAAAGGATATCAAATGAATGAAGCAAATTAGATATTAGAAGTAAGTTGGAATGTTGTTTAACCCCTTAATGACCGAGGACGTGCAGGGTACGTCCTCTAAAAAAAGGCAGTTAACGCCTGAGGACGTACCCTGCACGTCCTCAGTCTGGAAAGCAGCTGGAAGCGATCCTGCTCGCTTCCAGCTGCTTTCCGGTTATTGCAGTGATGCCTCGACATCGAGGCATCCTGCAATAACACTTTCTGGCCATCCGATGCAGAGAGAGCCACTCTGTGGCCCTCTCTGCACCGGACATCGATGGCCGGTATCGTTGGTGGGTGGGAGCCGACTTGGGAGGCGGGTGGGCGGCCATCGGTGTGATCTGGAAGGTGGAGGGGGGCGGAGCCTTCGGGGGCGCGCACGGGCGCGCGTGCACGGTGGGTGGCGGGCGGTCGCGTGCACGGGGCGGGAGCGGGTGGGAACCGCTACACTACAGAAAAAAAGTAAGAGTAAAGTGTATTAAAAAATGAAAATAAACATTTAAAAAAAAAAGCATTTAAGCGATCTGGAAGGGGTGGGGGGTTGGTATTGGGGGGGGGGAAGCTACACTACAGAAAAAGGAAATTTTTTTAATAAAAACACATATTTTCACTAAAATGGGTACTGGCAGACAGCTGCCAGTACCCAAGATGGCGCACATTAAGTCAGAGGGGGAGGGTTAGAGAGCTGTTGGGTGGGGGATCAGTGAGGTTGGGGGCTAAGGGGGATCCTACACAGAAGCATATGTAAATATGCTAAAACAAAATGCACAAAAATGCACAAATTTTCCTTTTATTTTAGTACTGGCAGAGTTTCTGCCAGTACTTAAGATGGCGGGGACATTTGTGGGGTAGGGGAGGGAAGAGAGATGTTTGGGAGGGATCAGGGGGTCTGATGTTTCAGGTGGGAGGCTGATCTCTACACTAAAGCTAAAATTAACCCTGCAAGCTCCCTACAAGCTACCTAATTAACCCCTTCACTGCTAGCCATAATACACGTGTGATGCGCAGCGCCATTTAGCAGCATTCTAATTACCAAAAAGCAACGCCAAAGTCATATATGTCTGCTATTTCTGAACAAAGGGGATCCCAGAGAAGCATTTACAACCATTTGTGCCATAATTGCACAAGCTGTTTGTAAATGATTTCAGTGACAAACCTAAAATTGTGAAAAATGTAATGTTTTTTTTAATTTGATCGCATTTGGCGGTGAAATGGTGGCATGAAATATACCAAAATGGGCCTAGATCAATACTTGGGGTTGTCTACTACACTACACTAAAGCTAAAAATACCCCAAAAAGCTCCTTACATGCTCCCTAATTAACCCCTTCACTGCTGGGCATAATACACGTGTGGTGCGCAGTGGCATTTAGCGGCCTTCTAATTACCAAAAAGCAATGCCAAAGCCATATATGTCTGCTATTTCTGAACAAAGGGGATCCCAGAGAAGAATTTACAACCATTTATGCCATAATTGCACAAGCAGTTTGTAAATAATTTCAGTGAGAAACTGAAAGTTTGTGAAAAAATTTGTGAAAAAGTGAACAATTTTTTGTATTTGATCGCATTTGGCGGTGAAATGGTGGCATGAAATATACCAAAATGGGCCTAGATCAATACTTTGGGATGTCTTCTAAAAAAAAATATATATATATGTCAATGGATATTCAGGGATTCCTGAAAGATATCAGTGTCCCAATGTAACTAGCGCTAATTTTGAAAAAAATATGTTTTGAAAATAGCAAAGTGCTACTTGTATTTATGGCCCTATAAGTTACAAAAAAAGCAAAGAAGATGTAAACATTGGGTATTTCTAAACTCAGGACAAAATTTAGAAACTATTTAGCATGGGTGTTTTTTGGTGGTTGTAGATATGTAACAGATTTTGGGGTTCAAAGTTAGAAAAAGTGTGTTTTTTTCCATTTTTCCTCATATTTTATAATTTTTTTTATAGTAAATGATAAGATATGATGAAAATAATGGTATTTTTAGAAAGTCCATTTAATGGCGAGAAAAACGGTATATAATATGTGTGGGTACAGTTAAATGAGTAAGAGGAAAATTTCAGCTAAACACAAACACTGCAGAAATGTAAAAATAGCCTTGGTCCCAAACGGACAGAAAATGGAAAAGTGCTCTGGTCACTAAGGGGTTAAAATTGTATGCTCTGTCTGAATCATGAAAGAGAAAAAAATTGGGTTTAATGTCCCTTTAAACTGAATAGAAAAATAACATGACTTTGCCTGCTCATGCTGGAGGCACACTCAATTTGAAGTCCTGGGACTAAATTCTCTTGACAGTGGTCTGTGAATACTTAGGACATTTTTGAGGTGAATTTCCTTTTTTTTACATTTAGATGTTCAGGTGATATTTTTAGTCAGCTTTTTACAGCTATGCTGCAGCACTTTCAAAGGCTTCAACATTTGGGTATCATGTCCCTTAAAGGATCTGTTCTTCAGATAGAAGACTATCTAAAAAAGAGCTACGAGGTCTTGAAAGTTTATTTGAATGTTATTCCATTGATATCATCCACCATCTAGAAAAAAACTATTCATTTGGGACTAATGCTAAGAAAGTGCTGTATCGTGTCAATGTTTTTTTTTTTTTTTCCCTCCACTCTTGTTCATCTGTCATATTTTATGTTTTCATGTTTAGGTGACGGGTGCCTGCCAAGAAGGTCACAGAGTCAAAAACCCAGAATGGATGCTACCTCCTCCGTCCCCCCTGTCACTCACTCCGCCTTTTGCTTGTCACTTATTTGCCACCCCCAGCAGGACCTGGGCACCTTGTATGATATTTGGTGGAAGAGGGTTCTGTCTGCATCCAAAAGGCAATGTCATAGGAGATATTGTTACTGTGGCACAGCCCCAAGATCAGAGTGTTGGGGCAGCATTTAACCCCTAATGCGCTGTCTGACCATACACTGCAGAGTTGTTCTGTTTTGTGTCTGATCCCTTCACCACCCTTCAGCCCCAATTGCACTCTGTAAATAAATAGCTTTTCTGTACCTGAGCTGTTTGTTTTGTTTGATTGGGGAGTGTGTATTGTAGCAATTTTTATTTGTGCACTGCAACAAGGAACTGCATTATCCAAACATCCATGTAGCTTGTTAAATTGTATATAAACACTTGGCATTGAAGTATCTATGATGATCTCCTTACTGCAAGTGCCTGCACCCCTTTTCTGTTATAAAGACTATGAACATTTGTAGGGCACCGTAAATCAAACAAAATGTGTTAGGGCACACTGAGAATTGTACTCATGCTTCTATTTAACATACAGTAGAACATTAAAGAACATGAAGTCTGGTAGGCCCAAGTTTTTTTTTTTTTTCTGTTGTCTTGCAATAAAGTAACATACCAGTCAATTGTGAAAACATTCTAAATATGTTAACACCTTTCTACATTTTATTTCTCAATGGTCAATCTCCTCTATTTATGGCCTTGTTTTAGGGTGCCAGTCCAGATTTGTTACTAAAACAAGGCTAGCCTAGCCACTGTCAACTATTGCAGCATGTTCTCTCTTCAAAATGTTTGTTTAAAGGGACACTGAACCCAAATTTTTTTTCTTTTGTGATTCAGATAGAGCATGCAATTTTAAGCAACTTTCTAATTTACTCCTATTATCAATTTTTCTTCATTCTCTTTCTATCTTTATTTGAAAAAGAAGGCATCTACGCTTCAGTGTCTCTTTAAAAAGATTATTCCGTATAACCCATTCCCCAGTTTTGCATAATCTACACGGTTATATTAATACACTTTTTTTTCATCTGTGATTACCTTGTATCTAAGCCAGTGCAGACTGCACCTTTATCTCGGTGCTTTTGACATACTTGCATTTTAGCCAATCAGTACTGAATCAAATATACTGTAACTCCATGGAAGTTGGCACAATGTTATCTATATGGCACACATGAACTAGCGCTGTCTAGCTATGACAAACTGTCAAATGCAGATAAGAGGCGGCCTTCAAGGGCTTAGAAATTGGCATACGATTCTACCTATGTTTAGCTTTCAACAAAGAATACCAAGAAAACAAAGCTAGTTTAATGATACAAGTAAATTGGAAAGTAGTTTAAAACTAGATGCCCTATCTAAATCATGACAAATTAATTTTGACTTGACTGTCCCTTTTTAAATAATTAAAGTGTTAAAGGGACTGTAAACTGAGATTTTTAAGCAAAATGTTTAGTTATGTATAATGAAACAACTGCAATATAATATTTATTTTGTTCCATTTTCACATAATTTAGCTCTGGAAATAGAGCAATTTTTAACTTTCAGACCTTGAAATGCACCCTGCTGACTTCTCAAGGCTATTACCTAGGGATGTGTATGTATAATATTTGTAATGCAACAAATGCAAATCCAAATCTTATTGTGTTGCACATTCACAAGAAGAAACCTGGCTCAGAATATAGCCAAACGCCACTGGCTGGTGCCAAATTCACATTTGTTTCATAACCAACAGTCCGAATGTACATACCTAGCTATAACCCTGCTTATGTATCTGTCCCTAATTGGCTTTAACTGATAACCACTACAATTCAATTCATACTAACGTTATGACCGTGGCTAGCCTTGTCTGCAGACTAAAGCCCAAATTGGCTCATTAAATAAGGCACATGGTCAGTGGAGTTTGACCATTGTAAAATAATTGCTGTATAAAAGGATGTTAAAGGGGCAGCCTACACTAAAAAGGAAAATTTGTTTCTTTTACAATACGATGAGTCCACGGATTTCATCCTTATTTGTGGGATTATGCCTCATGGTCAGAAGGAGGCGGCAAAGAGCACCACAGCAGAGCTGTATATATATATATATATATAGCTCCTCCCTTCCCTCCCACTCCAGTCATTCGACCGAAGTTAGGAAGAGAAAGGAAAATCCAAGGTGCAGAGGTGACTGGAGTGTAACAAAAATAAAGACCTGTCTCATAAAAACAGGGTGGGCCGTGGACTCATCGTATCGTAAAAGAAACAAATTTATCAGGTAAGCAAAAATTTCCTTTTATAAGATACGATGAGTCCATGGATTTCATCTTTGCTTGTGGGATACAATACCAAAGCTATAGTACAGGGATGAAACGGGAGGGACAAGACAGGAAACCCAAATGGAAGGCACCACTGCTTGAAGAACCTTTCTCCCAAAAACAGTCTCAGTTGAGACAAAAGCATCAAATCTGAAAAAAACAAGAAGATAGACTTAAATCCGTAGTCGCTTGTAAGTAAAACTGTCAAGCACGAACTACGTCTAAATTAAGGAACAGACGTTCCGTCTTGGGAGAAGAATTAGAACACAAAGAAGGAACAACAATCTCCTGAGTAATATTCTTGTTTGAAACAACCTGATTAAGAAAACCAGGTGTAGTACGTAACTCCACCTTATCCGAATGGAAAATAAGATAAGGAGAATCATGGCGTAATACCGAAAATTCAGATACACTTTGAATCAGAAGAAATAGCAACCAGAAATAAAAAACTTCCCAAGATAAGAACTTACTATCTATGGAAAGCATAGGGTCAATCCGAACCCTTTTGAAGAACTCTTAAAAACCAAATGAAAACTCCAAGGAGGAGCAATTGGTTGAAACACAGTCCTGACTCTAATCAGAGCCTGACAAAAAGATTGTACATCTGGGACATCAGCCAGACGCTGATGTAATAAAGTATGGACCCAATCTTTTTAGGGAATCCGCTGAAAAACCCAGCACCGAGCTGTCTTGGAGAAAATACAAAATGCTCGGAATCCTAACTCTACTCCATGAGTAACTCTTGGGTTCACACCAATAAAGACAGTCATACCCTATCTTCCTATGTACAGGCTTAACTGCCTGAATTAAGGCAATATAAGACTGAACCAAAGAAAAATTTGCTAGTACAGGAACAAGCGTCCAATCTCCAAGCAATCAGCTTTGTAGAAAAAAGCTAGACTTGGGTGGAATAAGGGACCCCGAATAAGAGTTCCTTCTGCCACAGAAATGCCCAAGGTTTGCAGAGATGACATGCTCACCAGACCGGCATACCAAATCCTGCGAAGCCACTTATAAACGAGGAGGATCACTGAAGCCTCCCCATATTGGATTAGTCCAACAAAGAAGCGCAAACGGGGGAATAGAGTATCTAGGCCAAAAAAGCCAAAGAACTGCCCAGGCAGTGATCCGCCCGAACTGGGCGCCCTGAACTTTGACCCAAAAGCCAGACAGCCTGACGAGACGTCACAAGACTGAACTCCGGCCGACCCCATTCAAAAATCAGGGTGGAAAAAAATCCCAGATGGAGTCCCCACTCTCCCAAATAAAAAAAACCTGTCTACTGGGGCGGAGCTAGCCAGCAACAGCAGTGGCATGTCTGTGCAGCTCTGCATATAATCTACTAGGAAGTGGATATAAAAGTGATATTTTCAGGGCAAAGTGCCTGACTTCCAATCCCTGGGCACTAGTGGACTTAGTGAGACCCTTTTTAAAATAAAAGTTGGATGGATTTGAGAGGAGGCGTCGAGGACCGGAACTCTAGAACCGGAGAAATAGTAGGAAAGACCGCGGCTGCGGCCTACTCCGGACCTCGTCACCGATTTGAGGGAAGAAAAAAAAAAAATTTCAACAGCCATCCTTGGTTCACATGATCCAAGGGGGGCATCAGCAAAGGGAAAAGCGGTAAGGAACCACTAACTTTATTACTGCAAAAAGATTGAAAGGGAACCGGCAGCCCAAAAACCAGTGAGTTAGGTGGTGACTTATTAAAAGTAATCGGAGGTGGGACACTGCATTCTCAGACTTGGGTGAAAGTTTAAGGCTGATTTGGGGATTTGCAAGCATCAAAAAGTGCACAGACTGAGTTGCAGGGGGCCCTAGGAGAAGGGTTAGTGGCGTGAAAGTCGCCATTTTTTTTTTTTGTACATACCACTATACCAACACAGCTTCAAAGTCTGAAAAGGCATTTGCTTTGTCTGTATTATCAACTAGCAAAGGTTATCTGTGTTCTCAATAAAGAATTACCCATCTGAAAGCCTGTATAACGTCACTACATATCTAAGTGCAACAGCTTTGGGGCTTCTGGAACTTTGATAAATAGTCTTATAGCTCTCTTTCCCCCCCTTTCCCGCCATCCGGTGTGTTGGCGGGTCATATCCACAATTCCTGTGAGGACAAAGTTCCCGGGGAGAGAATATATGGAGGGCCAGGCCTAAGTGATATATAATACCTGAGGGGGTGTATGCTGCAGTTGAGAGACTTTACAGACACTGTTTTCTCCCTTCCCGGCCCTGCAGGATCCCTTTGGGCTTGGGATACCAAGGGAGTACTACTAAGTAAGCCTAAGAACTGGCACCCTCATGGTTTTAGCTTATCCATATGCTACAACCTATTAAGTCTATAGGCATGAGGCCGAACTAGAAACATTTCTTATAATCGGATTGAGTGGGGGTCCTTTCCTATATCCCTATTCTAACTCTCTACAAATTTGTGGTCTCCCAGTGCCCCGATATCAAATTCCAGCCTTCATTATCCACTCTGATCTGTTTCGCTTGCTATAATGAAAGGAAGAAATCAGTCAGTTAAAGACTGTCTCTCAAGGTCCCAGCTTAAAAAGAAGCAAAATGCTGGGGAATCATCTGCGGATGTTGATTCACAGCCATCCTCCCCTAAAAGCCCCCATACATTGGCAGTTGGGGTCTCTCCAAATAGTGACCTCCTGCTGCAGATAAAGCAAATGTTTAAGGAAGAAATGAGGGCTGCTCTCTCTGAATTAAAACAAGACATATCAGAAATTGGAGATAGAACTGCAGCATTAGAAGATAGTGGATTACATTGCAGATGAGATTCCTAGTCTTCATACAACCACAGCAAGAACAGATACAAAAGCTAGAAGACTCGCTAGAGGATCTGGAAAACAGATCCAGAAGATGAAATATTAGAATCCTAAATCTACCTGAATCCTACAACAACTTGCCGGATACACTACTGAAGCTATTCCAACAATTAGCACCGGATACAGACCCCCTCACTGTTCCTTATGGACAGGGCACTGGCCAGACCACCTACATCATCATCAACAGCAAGAGATGTGATCACCAAGTTACATTACTATCATCTTAAAGGGACAGAATTTTTATTGTTTTAAAAGATAGATAATCCCTTTATTACCCATTTCCCAGTTTTGCATAACTAACACATTTATAATAATATACTTTTAACCTCTGTGATTATCTTGTATCTAAGCCTCTGCAAACTGCCCCTTTTCTCAGTTCTTTTGACAGACTTGCAGTCTAGCCAATCTGCCTGCTCCCAGATAACTTCTCGTGCACGAGCACAGTGTTATCTATATGAAATACGTGAACTAACACCCTCTAGTGGTGAAAAACTGTTAAAATGCAATCTGAAAGAGGTGGGCTTCAAGGTCTAAGAAATTAGCTTATGAACCTCCTAGGTTAAGCTTTCAACTAAGAATACCAAGAGAACAAAGCAAAATTGGTGATTAAAGCACATTGGAAAATTGTTTAAAATTACATGCTCTATCTGAATCATGAAAGTTTATTTTGGCCTAGACTGTCCCTTTAAGGATCAAATTATGTAGGCAGTGCGTAATATATCTAAAATCACCTTTGAAGGTCATACCCTGCAACGCTTTACAGATCTCTCACCAACAATCCTCAGGAGGAGAAGATAACTTAAACCTGTTGTCTCGGTCTTGATCAAGGCACAGATCAAATATAGATGGGGTTTCCCATTTAAGCTAATCTTCATGCACGAGAGGACATCATACTCCTGCTCATCTCTCTCGGAGGGACAGGCTATTTTTGGAAAACTGAAGCTGGAGAAAAGTAATGAAGCAGGAACCTCTTCTCCAAAACCACAACGTAAAGCAATTACAAAAGAATGGACACCTGTGAGCAGAAACGGCAAGAACGCACGGCCCAGACAAGACCAGGAGAGCCCCACTTGAAGATGGTCATTGGGGTTCTTTGGGTATTTGATGATGAAACTTGAATTGCTAATTCTCCATATGTGTAGATGATAATATAGGGTGATATGTTCTATTACACACCTTTAAGTTACCTAGTTAAGTTTGGAGATTTTTGTGGTTTGTTTTGATTACCCTCTTCCTTAGCCTCTCCCTTCCCCCTCCTTCCCACTGAATCCGCTAAAAGTTTTATTACAATTTTTTCTAAATGTTACTGAACTCGTATGCCGGGCTACAAATGATTTTTGTTCTGTATGTAGTGCTGAAGTTTCATGTTTTTGTTGGCAATGTTTATTATTCTTTCCTCAACAGGTCACAACTGGGTTCCAGGTACCAAATGTACTTATACTGTTATCAGGGTTTAATTACTATATCCTGTCTAACTTGTTTTGGTTTACTCTTTCCTTTGTGGAGAAGTGTTCTATTGATGCTAGTAGAAATGTTCAGCAATGTAAATGTGTTAAAAGCAAGCACCAGTCGGGGGGGCGGAGCCGACTAGCAAGGAGAGCAGACGCATATTCATGGAGCTCCCGTGCTGTATCTGGTTAAAGATGTTTGTACATCCAATATTCAAGTGAGCTAGACCCACAAACCTTATAGGTATCAAAGACAACCATATCTGCTTACTACTTTCCAAATAAACCCTGAATTTATGGCATTCTAACCTATAAAGACTGTAACAAAGTTTGGGGCCTTGCGGTTTGGTCGGATCGGGTGAGGTGTATCCTTTTCTGAAGGTCTGGAAGTACCCTTGCTTTACCATTAAGGAAATGGACCTGGAGGCAGCACTAGATAAATTTGAGGATCGTTGCTGTAAGATCCTGGAGGTTCACTATCTGGAGATGAGCGTTTTACTTAAGCAGCTCAGTATTGTCCCATGCGGGAGTCAAAATGGCGGCGAACAACGGAGACCATCTAACACTATCAACTCCCAGCCTACAAGGGATCCGGAGCTCACTATCCCTGTGAATGCTGCACCTACTCGAGCTAACATAAGCAAGCAGCTTTACGACATGAGATGCAGGACACTGCAAGTCAGCCTGAATGAATGGCAAAGTGATATTAGTGCTCCGGTGTTTAAGCCGGATGAAGATCCGGAGTTAGATACCTACTTAGAAGACCGCAAGAGAGTGATAACGCAGGGGCCACCTAAGGCAGCGGAGATGGGTCTTTTGATCCCAGACTGTTCAGAAGTTAGACTCCCTCAGCTCCATGGAGCACTTTCTCACAGGCGGAGCCGGATGGTTCTTTTTGAACAGCGCCATCAATTCCAGATGCGGCGGTGCTCCGGCACGTTTGACTGCCCAGGTCCCGAAAAGAGTGCCTTACCTCTAAGACTGCACGCATGTTTGACTGGGCTACAGCACGGCTGGCAAATATCTTCAAGCTGGACAACAGCTCTCAGGACCGGAGTGGGGTAAATCCTTCCTAACTGTCTCAATGTCCTAAATAGCCTGGACTGTCAGTGCTTTGAGGGTCAGATCCATGAAAAACATTAAGCAGTAAACGCATTAGATCCCTAGCCTTCCTAAGTTTATATTTACGGCTGGAGGCTAGTACCTGTCCATTTGAGCAACCTAATTAGATGTGGCGGAGGCTAGCTGAAGTTTCTCTCTCGCTAGACTTTTGAAGACAGCTGGATCCTCTCCCGATCTTTTGCCTGCAGGACATTATGTGACTTTAATTCATGATGTGCATCTAGTTCAATTTAATTTGCTATAGCTAAGCACTGTTATATATTGCATATCAGTTCTCCTATATATTGCTTCCACGCTATAGGGTATACTCAGTGCGGTCAAAGCTTTCATAAAAGGTTTTGAGATGTGAGAGTGCGTCATATAATAATACTGTTTATCTATTAAACCACTTTATGCAGAGGGTTAATGTTATTAGAGAACTCCATACTCTGCTCTTTATATTTTCCAGTTCACCATTGTATCGCAGATATGGTCTATTGCGACTGAGTCCTTGTCCCACTCATTATTTGCAATACCCTTACTGTAAAGGACTAGAGTTTAAGAATATGTTAACTATAGCATTGGTCTATGTTTGATATTTTAATGATAGCAGCTTATGCAATTTTGTTTTTTATTGTGGTTTAAACATACTTTGCTCTAGGATTTGACTCAAACAATTGTGTCAGCTCATAATCACTAGTTATGTTAGTTATGCAGCATATGACCTTTGCTACTGACCATATTGTACTGTATTTTTACATACTCACTATGAACTTGGTTTGTTTATTAGTTGGTAACTCAGTTTTGCATTTACTAAAAACCTATAGTACAAATGTTGAAGGACAGTATTAACTAATGTATACAGGTTATTTACCCTCAATAATTTTCCCTTTACTATAGGGACATACTGTATAATGTCACATACCGGTTTACAAGCTGCTGCACCAACCTTACTTATAAAGCACATATCCAGTTGATATTGGAAATCTTTAAGCTCATAGCTGAACATGAGATACCTAACAACCCCTCTTAGTCTAGAGACGCCGCTTTTCCCATATTTATTTGTAAAGCTTACATACACCTACTGTTAAGCAGCTTGTCTCTATACCAACTATCATGCAGTATGTCTTATTAAGGCCAATATGGTATGTACCATACCCTGCATGAATTCTTATTTACCTGTATGCTAATTGGTTATACCTACAATACTTCTATAGCTCCTTTTAATACTGAGACTTTCCAATAGGATACTTTTATTAAGCCTATAAGTATATGGTGTAACACTAAGCGAGTCTATATGTTTCTTATTAGTACATACCCACAGATGTTATATTTATATATGTCACCATCTGACATAGTTACACTCTTAGTTTAGGAGAACATCTCTAACAGAGAGTTGAACATCTTTACCCACAAGCATAGCTCTCTACAGACTTGGAGTCAGTTAAACATACTTTGCTCTGGAACTTGGCTCAAACAATTGTATTAGCTCATAATCAGTTAAAGGAATTATGCAGCATATGACCTTTGCTACTGCCTATATTGTAATGTATTTCTACATACTCACTGCGATCCTAGTTTGTTTATTAGTTAGTAATTCAGTTAAAAACCTATGGCACAAATGCTGCAAGACAGTATTGGCTAATATATACAGGCTATTTACCTTCAATAATTTTCCCTTTACTATAGGGACTTACTGTATAATGTTAGATATCGGCTAACAAACTGCTGCACCAGCCTTACCTATAAAGCACATATCCAGTTGATATTTGTGATCTTTAAGCTCACAGCTGAAAATGTGAATTTTAACAACCCCTCTTAGCTTAGAGGCGCTTCTATTCCCATATTTATTTGTCAGGCTTCCATATCATTCCAGACACCCTAAGTTACCCGCATTTATACTAGGCTCCGCCCCCCCTCCCACCTCCTTTTCCTATAAACATAGCGGTGCTTACCCGCTGAATATCCCCCTCCCCCCTATATAGCTCGGCCCAAGAGTGGCTGATACTCATAATAAATCTCCACAAGTTGATATGTTGGTCTTAGGTAATATACTATTAGATTGTGGAGCTCATACGCTGATAATACAAAATGAAGTTCTAATTCATCTCGCCTAAGATATTGTATATTCTAATATCCAGATTTGAAATATATATGCATATTGCTTATTTAATAACGCCTTTATATAAACAATGTATTATTGACTTTGTTGTAACTTTGGCCTTAGGGCGAGTTTTTGTTGTAATGATATATGCTTTAACTTCAATAAAAAAAATATTTAAAAAAAAAAAAAAAAAAAAAGCAAGCACCAGTCAATACACTTATGACACTTCATGTAATCACACACAATGTTAGAGGTCTTCACTCTAATGTAAAAAGACGCAAAGCCATTAGTATGTATAAATCCCTGAAGGCACACATAATCTTCATGCAAGAAACGCATTTCACAAAATCGGTAACCCCTAAATACTGGGACAGAACGTACCCTTTGCAGTTTCATGTCACTAGTCTTAGGAAAAAGGTTGGTGTCTCTATACTTTTGCATAGCAGTATTAACTTTCAGGAAGAAGAAAACAGGGACGATACATAATTTTAAGAGGCAAAATCCGCGACACGCCAGTTGTCATAGGGAATATATACGCCCCTAACGAGTCCCAGGCCCCATTCTTGGCCAAAATAAGTAAGCTGTTAACGTATTGGAAACAGTACAGATTAATCATTGGGGGATAATTCAACTTGGTGGTAGATCCAGAAGTGGATAGATCGGGAGTGAGGTCCGCTTCTCAGGCTCAGAAATTTAGGAAAGTATTGTGTGATTTCCTGTTGGATCATAATCTGCTGGAGAGTTCATAATTGTAAAAGCAGGGATTATACTTTCTATTCCACAGCCCATAAGGTTTATTCCAGAATTGATCATATTTTGGTGAGCCAGATATTGGCGCCATTAATTATAAAGTCAGACATAATAGTCAGTACCTGGTCAGACCATAATATAGTTTTTTTTTTGTTTTAAATCTTTTTATTGTGAGAACAAATAAAATAACAATCGATTACAAAATATATCAACATTGAGTGAATCCACACAGGGATCATCAGCTGTTCAAATGACCAAAAGGTTACAAAGGTCAGTCGACATAACATAAAGTATAACATAAGAAATGTGTAAAGTCAACCATAGTTGATACTTAGATGATCAGGGTCTATAAGTTGGTGAAGAGAATATAACAGTTCTCATTTTACATTTTATGTCACATAGTAAATAATAATATCCCATCTCAATAGGTGTCTCAAAAGTCACATCGTATAGGTATGTGGGAAGGAATGGGGAGGAGGGGGAAGGAGAGATAAAAAAAAAAAGGCAAACAAATAACATAGGTAAAGATAAAGAGATATAATATAAAATAAGACAAGAAATAGGTAGAATATCAAGTCTTTACTTTGGAAACTTCTCTATCCATGGTGCCCAGATATCAATATATGCGTCCATCTTATCAAGTACAGAGTACGAGTAGGACTCCATGTTCCGTATAAAATGTATAGTGGACATAATTTGTGAAAAGGCAGGGGGTGATTTCTGTTTCCATGCTCTGGCTATCTCTAATTTAGTGGACATGAGTAAATAGATAATGAGAGATTTATGGGCTTGGGGCATAGTTGGAAATTCTATATGTAGGAGACAAGTCTGAGGGCTAAGTGTGTAAGCAAAGTTAAATGACTTGCAGATCTGGAACAATTGTGTCCAAACTTGTGTGATTTTGGGGCAAGACCACCAGATATGACTCTGCGTACCTAGCATACCACATCCTCTCCAGCAAGTAGGGGGGTGATTGGTGTGTATTTTATGAAGAGTATAAGGTACAAGATGCCATCTAACCGTAATCTTATAGAATAGCTCCCATAAGGTTGCACAATGGAGTAATTTTCTGGTAAATAGTATCTCCCTATTCCAGGTCTCAGCATCAGCGGTGAACTCAAGCTCTCTCTCCCAAGCAAGATGTTGCGATATCTTTAGGGATGGTTGAGAATCAAGTAGAAGGTCATAGTGGAACGAGAGAATTCCTCTTGTCAAGGAAGTTGAGGACCATCTGTGTTCCCATACAGTGGGTTCCCTAAGATCCTGCCTAGGGAATCCCCATGTTCTAAGAAGAGAGCAAAAACGAAAAGCCTCAAAATGAAGTGGGGGAGGGATCATGAGATCCATAATATAGTTTTAACTACACTCTCAGGCCTGATAGATCCGCTAAGAAATAAAAGTTGGAACTTGAATCCCACCTTATTTAAAGACAAAATATTCTTAGAGTAATTTCCTTTGTTCGACAGTCAGTGATCAACAGTCAGTAGAAAACCCTTCATATGTGTACGAGGTATACTGATTAGAGAATCTAGCTCTAAATTAAAAGCAGCACAAATCTGTATAGAGAGGTTAAGAGAAGAAATTAAGCAACTACATACTCACCACTGTGTCACTCATAGCAAGGCAACGCTTAAAAACTTAAATTATAAAAGAGCGGAGCTCAATAAACTATTATCTCAAGAAGCAACCAGATCACTTAAAATTATTGATACACAGTATTTTATTAATGCGAATAAACCTGACAAAATGTTAGCCAGTAGGTTGAAAGATTTAACGAGGCTCACGATAATCCCTCAGCTGCAGAAACCAGATGCTTCCACTTCTAATCACCCACAGATTATAGCAGACACATTTGCATCATATTACTAGACACTGTATGCCCTCCCTCCAAAGGATAGTAATCCCCAACACATAGCTAACTCCTTTTTGGGTCAGGGCGACTTGCCTAAACTTGATACCGTTGACGCAGATAGCCTAAATGCACCAATCACACTGAATGAAATTAGACAAACAATCAAACACCTAAAAGCTAACAAAGCACCTGGTCCGGATGGATATACTGGTATTTTTTAAAAGCTGTTCTTAGACTAACTGGGCCCCTTACTGGTAAGCACTTTTAACCATATGTTAGAAGGGGGTTTTATCCCTAAAGAATTTTTACTAGCGCGGATTTCAGTTATTCCGAAACCGGGCAAAAATAAACAGCACTGCAAAAATTATCGTCCTATCTCCTTAATTAATCAAGATATTAAATTTTTTTCTAAAATTTTAGCCTCCAGACTCATCAAGCTAATGCCCAAACTTGTCCATCCGGACCAGGTAGGGTTCATAACAAATAGGGAGGCCCCCGGATAATGTTAGAAAAGTGATAGATTTAATTAATTTTGCATTGGTTAAAGGAGTGCCTTCTCTTTTCCTCTCCTTGGATGCAGAGAAGGCATTCAACCATATTTATTGGGAGTATCTAGATAGGGTGCTAGACACAATGGGCATAATGGGAAACTTCAGAAAGACAATTTCCACGATATACTCTCATCCATCTGCATTTGTTAAGATAGCAGGATATAAATCAAAGCCCATAGAAATCGCAAATGGCACTAGACAGGAGTGCCCTCTTTCCCCATTGCTATTTGCTCTATGCATCGAACCCCTAGCAGCTAATATTCGACGAAATGTAGATATAACAGGAATAAGCGTAAACTCTAAAGAATACAAAATTAGTCTCTTTGCAGATGATGTTATCCTATCGATCACCAAGCCACTTATCTCCCTACCAATATTATACTCCAATATAGATAAGTTTGCTGAGTTCTCGGGCTACAAAATTAATAATGATAAATGCGAAGCTATTAGTGTCAATTTACCAGCACACACTAAAAAACTTATAGAGCTCAATTTTTCTTTTTCTTGGGCAGAGAAGGGAATGAGATATCTGGGGGTGATGATCACGAGTAGGGTTGACGCTCTATACCAAATTAACTACCCTCCCCTGATCTCGCAGGTTAAAAATTTGTTTCAGAAGTGGGAAAAGATGAAAATCTCGTTATATGGCAGAATAATTGAAATTAAGATGTCAATTCTCCCAAAATTATTGTATCTATTCAGATGTCTTCCTGTGTCACTGACAACCCAAATGCTCATACAACTCCAGAAACATATAATTTCTTTTATTTGGCAAGGAAGGAGATCAAGAACTAATAAACAAACTATTTGCAGAGACAGGGGAGGAGGGGGAATGGGACTGCCAGACTTTTTAGCATACTACCATGCAGCTCGAATGGCTGAGACAGCTTTTTGGCATAATAGAGCTGATAATATTCAATGGGTACAATTAGAATCCGATATGGTCGGGGTGGAACCAATTTATAAACTTCTATGGACCAATAAATCTCATAAACCCACTATTTGGAACATTTTCCTCGCTGTCTCACATTCCATTTCATTATGGGACATTGACCGCCAAGTTTAGGCTAATTTCAGACACATCCAAGGCGATGCCTTTAGTAACTCTATCCACTACACTTGACATGGGACTTCAGAATAAATGGGGTTGTATAGAATTGCAGACACTCTGAGGGGACAGTACTTCATGGACTTTAACACATACACTAGCCTCAATGATCAAGATAGACCCAGTTGGTACCATTATCTGCAGCTGAGGGCGAGAGTCTTTGAAGTGATAGGTAGTTCATATAAAGGGAGTACCACTTACCTAGAACAAATCTGCTAAGCCAAGCAGAGAGTGGAAGGCACTATTACTAGGTTGTATACCATTTTTAACTCTCCACTAACTGCTTGTAAGCTTCCCTTTATGCAAAAGTGGGAAGAGGAGTTTAATTTTGCTTGGCCACTTGAAAAATGGAATACTGTTTTGTATAGGGGGCCTTCCTTTTCCATATATGCTCATCTCAAAGAGAACTACATGAAGACAGCATTCCGATGGTACTTTCACCCCTCAAGACTTCATAATTCGGACATGGGTGAAGGGAAATGTCTGAGAGGGTGTGACGAGAAAAAAACTTACTCACATATGTGGTGGGATTGCCCGCAGGTCTCTAATATTTGCTTACAAACATTCAGTCTACTAAGTGATATTTTTGGATGCCCTTTAAGGGTATCACCCACCCAAGCCCTTCTGCATGAACCTCTGCCTGGGTTCAGTCTTACACGAAATAAGTCTATATTTACGATCGTTACAATAGTTAGATTAACAATAGCCCAGTTTTGGAAATCAACGATCCCCACTTTTCAGCTTATTGTAAATAAAATTGGATACTACTACCAAATGAGTAGCAATGCAGCAAATTTGCTTGATACCAAAGAGCAGTTTGTTTCCATCTGGGAACCATGGATCATGTATTCAGAGGCTAGATCTGGTGGGCAATCTGACCTATAACCTACATTACTAAACACACCTACTGATTAGTTAGTTTATAGTATTGACCAAAATGAGATGCCTAAGCTCGCTTGAGTGCTACTGTTTCAGGGGTCCTGCAAGCTCATGTAGACTTTATTGATTTGTGCTCCTCTTGGGTATGGGTTTGAATAAGGTTGAAGAAAGAGATAATGTTTGCCATCATATCATGCGATACATGTTTTATTGGTGCTGAAACCTGGTTACCAAGTGTGGAATGTACCTGCTTAAATGAGAATGTGACTTGATGTTGTAAGCCTTAATTCTTACTATGTTATGTTTATGTGACTTATGCTCTTTGTAATTCTGAGGAAAAAATGAATAAAAAACGTTTTCAACTAAAAAACCTGTCTACTCAGAAAATCCAGGTTCCAAGTGACCACCCCTGGAACATGGATTGCCGACAGATAGCAACAATGAAACTGGTCCGAAGCCAACAGAGACCAGAACAGAAGAGCCAAGAAACTCGCTCTCAGCTGCAGGAAGTCTAGAAAAGAACAGACTCCGCTTGAGTCCACACTCTGGTAAATCATGTGACCTGGAATAGGTTGAACCAGAGCCAACCATCATAGAAAAAAAGGATTATATGAGGAGACAAGTTTGCATAGTCTCCGTTCCATTGCCTGAGGAAGCATAACTGTATAGGTCAGAGGAAGTCCCAAGTGTCCTGGAACGAACAAACAGAATTTCAAGTGACACAAGACGCTGTTCAGTCCATCAACCTTAGAAGGATGAAAGGTGGAAGAACCTCACCGGGGATGGAACCACCAACCCTAAAGTCGTTACAGAACTTGGTCTCTGTTGGCTTCCCTGCTCACAGGGATAAGAATCGTATTTTGAGAATTGTTAAGGCAGCAGGAAAGGGAAGTGAGTTAGATGTGATTGTACATTTAGGAACAAATGATCTGGCTAGTAATCATGTTGCTGCTGTTCAGAAAGAGTTTTGTGACCTAGGTAATCATTTAGAGACTGTGGCATCAACTCTATCATTTTCTGCTATTTTACCTGTGTATGACCAGGAAGCAGGAAAGATGGAGCGGATAACAACATTTAATTCTTGGTTAGATAAGTGGTGCAGGGAACGAGGATTTGGTTTTATTGGCCATTATAGCTCTGTTTGGAAAGATACTAGGTTATTTAGGAGAGATGGCTTGCATTTGGATGCTAAAGGAACAGAGTATCTGGGAGAGGAGTTCAAATACTTTATTAGAAATCATTTAAACTAATAAAGGGGGGTAGCATTAATATATCCACCTGCCCCCCACAGCATGCCAAAACTGTTAGTCCAAGTAACAATTCGAGAAATTCTAGTAGAAAAATTCTTCGTGCCATGAGCACAAATGCTCGCAGCTTAGGAAATAAATTACCTGAACTCATTTCAATAATGACTAGGGACAACTTGGATTTAGTAGCTATAACAGAAACATGGTACAATGATTTGCATGACTGGGACATAGTCATACCTGGATACAGGTTATTTAAAAAGAACAGAGTAGGAAAGAAAGGTGGAGGAGTTGCTTTGTATGTAAATGAAAATATAAAGGTTACTGAAATTGTAGGAACAAATGATGAGGTGGAAAGTATTTGGGTGACTTTGGAAATTGGAGATAAAAATGTTTTTAGAATAGGGGTTGTATATAGGCCTCCATTGCAGGATGAAAAACTGGACAATCTGTTATTAGATGAAATAACCAAAATGACCATGAAGGGTAAGGTTATAGTACTGGGGGACTTTAATTTGCCAGATATAGACTGGAAGATTCCTTCTGCTAGATCGGCTAGAAGCAGGTATATTCTTGAATCTCTGCTAGGGGAATCACTTGAACAATTAGTCAAGGAACCAACTCGTAAGGAAGCTATATTAGATCTAATACTTACAAACAGTGATACAGTTTCAGATGTGTCTGTAGGTGAGAACTTAGGATCCAGTGATCATCAATCTGTTTGGTTTAGTATTCATGTTCAGGAACTGTCCACCCAGACTAAAACAAAAGTTTTAGACTTTAGGACGGCAGATTTTTCATTAATGGGAGAATACCTAAAGAACTATTTAAAGGGGAAAACTCTTATTACAGGGGTTCAAGAACAGTGGGAATTTGTGAAAGGTGCCATTTTAGATGCAACCGCACACTGTATTAGACATGTCTGTAAAAGTAAAAGAAAGCGGAAACCAATTTGGTTTTCCAAAGAAGTAGCACATGCTGTAAAGACAAAAAAGATAGCTTATAAAAATTACAGACACACACAAGCAGATGATGATATGAAAATATGGAGACTCTAACAAAAAAAGACTAAGCAGTTAATTAGGAAGGTTAAAGCTCATGCAGAAGAGAAGATAGCACAGTCAGTAAAACATGGGGACAAAACATTCTTTAGATATATCAGTGAAAGAAGAAAAAATAAGGTAGGAATAGTAAAATTGAAATCAGTTGATGGTAGAATAATAGAAGGAGATAAGCAGATTGCAGAATGTCTCAATGATTACTTCTGTTCTGTTTTCACTAAAGATTGTGAAGATACAATGTCTACATTAAGGGATGCTACGCAAAATAGAAACAAGCTTAACAGTAATCTTTTTACAGAGGATGAGGTTTTGTTAGCATTATCAAAAATAAATGTTACAAAGGCAGTGGGTCCTGATAATATTCATCCAAGGGTTTTAAAAGAACTTCGATCAGTGCTAACTGTCCCATTAACTGATCTGTTTAATCAGTCACTATTAACAGGAGCTGTCCCAGATGATTGGAGAATAGCAAATGTAATACCCCTTCATAAAAAGGGCAGTAGAGAAGAATCTGGCAACTACAGGCCAGTTAGTTTAACTTCAGTAGTAGGGAAATTAATGGAAAGCCTCTTAAAAGAAAGAATTATGACTTACATAAAGACAAACAATTTAGAGGACCAAAATCAGCATGGTTTTACTTCAGGGAGATCATGTCAGACTAATCTAATTGACTTCTTTGATTATGTAACAACAGTATTAGACAAGGGAGGAGCAGTTGATGTAGCATATCTAGATTTCAGCAAAGCATTTGACACCGTCCCACACAATAAACTTATTCACAAACTATATCTCCTTGGTCTAGATTCAAAAATTGTGAACTGGGTGGAATGCTGGCTTAAGGACAGAAAACAAAGTGTCTTAGTAAATGGAGTTCATTCAGCAGAGGGGGCTGTTACTAGTGGTGTTCCTCAGGGGTCAGTTCTGGGGCCTGTTTTGTTTAACATATTTATCTGCGATATCAGCAAAGGGCTACAGGGGAAAGTATGTCTCTTTGCAGATGATACAAAAATTTGCAACAGAGTGGATGTTCCAGGGGGGGTAGACAAAATGAGAAGTGATATACAACAATTGGAGGATTGGACAAACGACTGGGGTCTAAAGTTTAACACAGCAAAGTGTAAAATAATGCATTTAGGGAAGAAAAATCCAAATGTTAATTACAGACTCAATGACACTTTACTGACTGTTACAGACGAGGAACAGGACTTGGGAATTATTATTTCAGATGATTTAAAACTTAGTAAACAATGTAGTAATGCAGCGAGTAAGGCAAGCAGAATGCTTGGATGTATTGGTAGAGGTATTTGCAGCAGAAATAGTAAGGTTCTTATGCCACTTTATAGATCATTAGTTAGGCCTCATCTTGAGTATTGTGTGCAGTTCTGGAGACCATATCTTCAGAAGGATATTAACAAACTTGAATCTGTGCAAAGGAGGGCTACCAAAATGGTACATGGTCTAAAAAATAAAACTTACCAGGATAGGCTCATTGACCTAAATATGTATAGCTTAGAGGAGAGAAGGGAAAGAGGTGATATGATAGCAACTTTCAAGTACATTAAAGGGTTTAGTAAAACTGAGGCTGTGGGTATTTTACATAAAATGGAAAATTCAAGAACAAGGGGTCATGAGCTCAAGCTAAAGGGTAGTAGATTCAGAAGTAATTTGAGGAAGCACTTCTTTACAGAAAGAGTGATTGATTTATGGAATAAACTTCCTCAAGAGGTAGTAGCAACAAACACTGTGGGGGACTTTAAAAATGCATGGGACAAGCATAGGGCTATCCTACGAACTAGATAAGTTTATACTGTTAGGTAAGGTCGGGCAGACTTGCTGGGCCTATGGCTCTTATCTGCCGTCAATATCTATGTTTCTATGTTTCTATGTCACACTGCCGTAGCATGCTAAGCCATCAGTTCGGCTAATGTCCACTGCTGTCACCAGCAGCCCGAATACCTCTATATACAGAGCCACCAAAGGCCGAAAAGTGGGCTGAAGGACTAAACTAGTATAGACAGACTCAAATTGCCTGACCGTAGTCAGAAAAATCATTAATGATATGGAATGCAACATAATTCCCAAGAAAGCAATCCATGTGCTTGGAACTAAGGAACAAATTTTCCAAAGACACCTTCCACCCGTGAGCTCACGGGAAGTATAACACTGTGTCCGTGTAATCTTGCTTACTGTAAAGATGACACCTGGACTAGGATATTAGACAGATAGGGTGCCATCGTAATGCCCCATAACTGAAGCACCGCCAACAGCGATCCCAGAGTCTCCATAAGAACTCGGCACTGTGGAAGGAAGAGTTCTTCCAGAAAGGCAAACCTGGAAACTTGAGATGATTCTCGTGAACGACACATGAAGGCACTCAACCTTCAATCCACCCTTGACATAAATTGCTCTAGTATCAAGGAAGAAATGGAACAATGTAATAGTTTCCACCTTGAAAGACAGAACCCTTCCTAAAGACTGGTCTGAAAATTCCCCTCTTTTCGGAAAACACCACCCGACCAGCAACTCCAGATCCTGTACCAGTAATAAAACTGGAACAATCCCAGGACTGAGAGGACTCCTACGCAGTGTGAGGGAGTCTCATCCTTTGTCTAATCTTTAGACAATCTTGAAATCAGAAACAGCCACACTTGCGCGAAGACAGAAAGTCAGCCCCCTACAAGATCAATCCCGGACCGGGGCCTAGACCCCATGCTGTCTGTGATTCAACAGCAGATTATGTGTTTACCAAAATCTTGGTCTTAGAAACTATTCCATAAAACAAGGCTTTAACCAGAAGGTGCTCCCAGTGTGTAACTGGAAAGGAAGAAATTGAAATAAAGGAATTAGGCAATTGAAAGTTTTATCGCGTCCTGGATCTTATCCAGGGAAAATACTGACTAATAGCTTTAGACATTACATCAAACCAATATACTGTCACACTAGTGACGGTAGCAAAGTACACAGATGGTCACCATAGAAAACCTTGGTGTGTGTTCAATACTAAATGTTAGCCCTAGGACTATCCTCTAAGGGTATAGAAGTTCTCGTAGTGATAGTATAAACTACTCCTTCCCCTAAGGAATGTCGTCCAGCCTCCCAGCTGATACGGCTATGGGAAACAGTCTTTGAAGAAATTGCAGGGCACTGCAGGTGGCCCAAAAAAATTTCAACAAAAAATTATGGGAAAAATGTGGTCATTGGTAACAAACTCCCAGATCGCCGTAGAGGGAGTCGGTTCAAAAACAAACCTGAGAAATCTTCCCATAGGAAACGATACAGATCCTTGAATCCGAAAAGTAACTATATTCTTGTGTGTGTTTGTGTTATCTTCAGTCACAAGAGATGAACTACCAAAAGGAACAGCTGAAAGTAATTTATTATAATGTACACAGAACAATAAATGTGATAGTATATATGTATGTATAGGCTACATGTAAAGCGCGGCTAATCACCCGTAAGGGTCTCAAGGCGCTGCTCATGTCTATCAACCATGAAAGGATGAGTGGACCTCGCCAGGGATCAAACCTGCAACTCTGGAGTTGCTACAGAAGTCAGCCACAGTGCCTTAGCATGCTGACCTACCTGTCCGGCCATGTCACCTGAATACTTAAAGTAACTCATATTTGTGTGACTCGTGCCATCCTAAATTACAAGGGATGAATTAACAAATAAACAGCCACAATTCGTGTAATAAAATTAACACAGAATTTTTTTTTACTGTCTCTTTAAATTTTTAAAAGAGCGTCTTATTTCTGTTGTGCATAAACAATCCAATAAGACTATACATATTGCTGTAAGTATACATCGATATGAACACTAAGTGGCCTTATAAGGAACCGCAGAGCACCACCTGTGGAACACAAAGTGATTTTGGACACTATAGGAAAAAAATAGTGGCATGTGTTGACCGGTGTCATCAGACTCCTAATAGCCATCGCTTTAGAGGGAGTATTACAACAAAAACAAACATATGAAAAAGACGTTATTGTCTCTTTAAATATTAAAGTAACTGCACATTTTTATGCACTCCTGTTCTGTACCAAAGCATAGAAAATGAATTGAACAAAACAACAGGAAGTATAGTTAGAAATAACAAATAACAGGAACGTTACTGGCCTTTTAAATGTTAAAAGCCACCTTATTTTTGTGAGTGTTTGCCACATTAAAGATCTATAATACAATAAGTAGTAATGCCTTTATTGTCACATTTCCAGATTACAACATATCAGATACTGCAATTTTCATTACACTTTAAAATTGCTCTAATCTGAATTACAGATTATATATACAGGTTACATCGTGCATACATATAACCAGCAAAACAGTCTTGGACTCGATTGAAGATACTGAACCGATATCATTGCTTCCTAAATGTATGATCAGTACATCGGACTTGCCCCACTTTCTGTTAGATACCTGCGCAACTTCCATCAGCTGCCTCCAGTTCATCCCTCTCTGTCCTATCCATCTAATTGCCACTACTATAGAGCTGCATTATGTATTGCAGCCCGATGCCCATAGGAGTCTCCAAATATCCAAACTCTTAAGGCTCTGTCTGTAACAGAAACAGTTTTAACTTTACACAAAATCTGAAAGAGAAATTATAAATATAAAAAACAAAACTTTTTTTTATTATTTTGAGAGAGGCCTAATGTATTAATTACATTATGTATTAATGAATTTCTTTTAAGCATTTGCCCAATCGCTTTATTTGTTCTGCAGGCACTCCTAGAGAGGCTGCATTCGTAGCTGCTCCTGTTCTAAAGGAGTGTGGAGCCAAATGATTGACTTCCCAACCTCGTTTTTGAACTACTAGATGAAATACCTTTCTAAATTGAAATTTTGTTAAAGGACACCCATCCTTATGTCTGAAAAACATAATGCCCGCTGAGGGACCTGCCTCCAAGTAGCTACTCACACATGCTACTGGACAGATTCTATCTCCTTAGCTGCTATCCATGACCCTCTTCCTTCCCTATCCGTTTTTAGATTTTTTAATGAATATTAAAACCACTTTGACAGACACCCTGACATCTAATTTCAAACCCTGACATCTAATTTCATCTAATAATCAACTGATCCTTTGCTTGAAGCCACTAAGTCACTGAAAAAGCCAAAACAAAAGCTGTTGAGAATAACTTCACCTCAAAGACATCCACAGACATTCTTTAATGAGCCTATCAGGAGTTGCAGTCTCTCTGCTGTAATGGGCTCCCTTTTATTTACCTCTTACCACTTTCTTAACTACAAATCTTTTTGTAACATCCTTCTCCTCTAATAGCTGAGCAAAATATGAAATACTTGCCAATATGTTGCAGAGCTTCCCTTTCTTAACCCCTAGTTGCCTAAGCCTTACCAGGTATTCTAAAAGGAGCTTATCTTTATTTTCTTCTTTATTGTCTACAAATTGCTCCCAATCCTTCCAATCCTTACTATAAGCTGGCCATGTCCGGGGAGCCACTGACCTTTTTATCAAATTCCTGATGATCTCTACTTGCTCCCAATCTGCCAAAGATAAATGGGACAGTCCTCGCCTTTCTGCTCTGTATTAGGTGCCAATTTTCTGAACACATCCCATTTAAATTTTGACAAGGAATCGGCAATAACGTTTCTAATGCCTGGAATGTGCTAAGCCCTAAAACTTATGTTATACTCCAAATATTTTAGCACCAAGTGCTGCACGTGTACAATGACCTGGGGAGAGGATGCTGACAAGTTGTTCAATATATCTACTACTCTTCTATTATCAGACCATTCAAAATGCTTTTACTAGCTAATTCATTACCCCATAGCTCTACCGTGGTAACAATTAGGAACAATTCCAACAACACCAGGTTCTTTGTCCAAACTTTATACTCCTATACCTGAGGCCATTTTCCTACACACCATTTGCCATTAAAAAATGCTCCAAAACTTGCTCCGCCTGCTGCATCTGTGTATAATTGTATCTCATTTGCTAATACCTTTTGCTCCCAAATCCTTATCCCATTAAAGTTTTTAAAAAAGGGTTCGAAATGTGCAAATTCCCCTTCAACTGTCTGTTCAATCTAATTCTATGGCTGGGCAACACTGCCACTCTTGTACTGATCTCCAGTCTTCTTTTAAAAATTCTTCGTACCAGAATCCCTCCTAATCATCTGTTTAAGTGTTTTTTCGTACCTATCACTTGTTTTTTAGCTGCTCTCATCTTACCTACCTTATCCTTTGGCAATCTACATTGTTTATTCACTGAATCAATTTCTATGCCTAAAAAGGACAGACTAGTACAAGGGCTACGTGTACCCCCAATTCTTCAAAAATCTTTAACGGCATCCCTAGAATACTATCACATTGGCCATTGTTGCGCTTCATAACAACCATAAAGTCATCCAAGTAATGTATTATTGACTTGCTATCTGTCCTTTTCTGTATCAACCAATGCAAAAAGGTATTGGACATCTCAAAATATGCGCACAAAATTACGCATCCCATAGGCAGAAATGTATCGATGTAGAACCTGCCCTCAAACTTACAACCCATTAATCTGAAACTTTTCGGGTGCAGCGGTAATAGCCTGAAGGCAGATTTTATATCAACTTTAGCTAACTCAGCCCCTAGGCCTGCAGACAACTAAATTAAATGCCTGATCAAAAGAATGGTAATATACTGATGCATCCTCCCTATTGATCGCATAATTCACTAACTGACCTCTAGGATATGACAGGTGTTGAATAATCCTAAACTTACCAACCTCTTAATGGTGACACTACCAGCATTTCCAATGGCTTCTCCTTAAAGGGACCTTCCATCCTCCCTAAATCAACTTCCTTTCTTAACTTGTCCCTCAATACTTCTGGAAATTCGTATGCAGATTTATTGAGTAGGTACCTTTAAAACCAAACTCAAAAGCGTCCTTTAACATTTCCTTGTCCTTAACATTAGGATATCCCTCCAATACTACCAATATCTTATTTACTTTCAGTGGTGTTCTGACCAACCCCAGTTCCACCCCCATGAAATCTGCCTGAACCACAAAAGGAATTATTATTACCCCCTTCTCTCCTTCTACAATCCACTCCAGGGTGGTTACCAGTGCAGTGTTTTACAAATATGTTTGTATTTACAAGATAGTCCCCTATTACAATGTTTGTCGTTAAATGCCCAACATTCCTTCACCTCATATTTATTCCCCCAAGCCATTACATGATTCTTGGTTCCCTGACCTTCCGCTAGTTTAACTAGGCGTGACCATATATCAATGATTTTAACCCCAAAATCCTTCCTGCCCTTGCCACGCTATCTCTTCTAAATTCCTCATCCTAATCCTTCCATGAGAACCCCTCGTAAGTTATAAAACAGTCAGCAATTAAATGCAAATACCTCATCATTCCCTTCATTTACTCTGGATGAGCATCCAAAAAAACTTTCAGAATATACCGCAAACCCTTTAACCCAGTCTGCAAAGGAAATCTCTTTCCTACCCTTAGCGCCTTCTCCCTTTGACTTAGTGGCAACAGCCTCTCTAGTAATTCTAAAGTTCTAAAGTTCCCTTTTTGAGCTTTCTGCGCTATCTTTGCTTTTAAATGTGAAGAAAGTGGGAATACTTTTACAACATTCGTTTTGCAATATATAACATTATCCCCTTTACTGTCTTCTGAATCAGAGTCGTTATGACCCCCACCGTGACCTTGCTTCGCATAAATTTTACATACAATCTTAAGGATTTTCTTATTTGGGCCTTTAACTACATCAGAATCAGAACCACTACTAAAACTATCAGAGGAAATAACAATACCACATGTTTAACCTTTCCTCTGCACTCCTGTTTCCCGGATCGTTTGCTCCTCCCTTGCACCGACTGCACTAGGGCAAGGTTGCTCCGGCTGTCTCCCTCTCCCTTGGTCTCATAGCTCCTCTGACGGCTGATCCCTCTGTTTTTTTTCCCGGCCGTGATCCTAAATGAGGCCTTCTTTTCAGCCTGTGAATATAACATGTTACTTACTAGTTTTTGATTACAAGCCAATCCATGCACATTACTAGAGCAATCATTAATTCTGAAATAAAAATTTCCTTCACTATCTCTCAAAAATGTAGTATTCCCCAAAGAACTAGGTGCCGGCTTAAAAGAGGGGTGTGATGCAGGCTGCTGGTGAACAGTGCTATTCCTATTAATATATCTGCCCATAGATCCAGCGACCCTATTATGCCCAGCCTCCTGCACAAATTATATATTATATTATCATCCCTACCAGGAGTATTGAAATAAGAAACACTATCGCCAAATACATACATTTTTCTTTACAGTGTGAGGCCTCATAGGCTATAATTCTGCAGCCCCTCCCCACCCCTCCTGCACAGTGGCCATCAATATAGGAGCCCCCTTTCCCTATTCAGGACCATCCTTTCAGATGCAAACTCAGAGGCCCTTCTGTCCGAACGAACCAAATACCAATTATGGGAACCACCCTCCTTCCCTCCCTCCACCCGCCTTCCCCCCTCCACCCTTCCTTCACCCTCCTTTCCTTCCTTCACTCTCCCTCCCCTCCTTCACCCTCCCTTCCCTCCTTCCCCCTCCCTCCCCTCCTTCAGAAACTCTCCCTTGCTTCACCCTCCCTCCCCTCCACCCACGCCTTAACCTCTTAGGGATAGACACCCTCCCCTGCTATGTGGCTCATGCATATGATGTCATCAAATTGCATGAGTGGGCGTGGGCGGCTCCATGATCGGCCGAGTTAAACAAACCTTCCCCGCCCGATCTCTCTTGCCCTGGATGGCCAATAGACACTAAATTACCCCTCTTGGCCGTGCTATAAGCTGATGTCAAGGGGCCGCCCTGACCTAGGTGTTTACTCAGGGAGGACATATCCTGCTCATTTGAATAAGAGGGGAGCAGGGGATTGAGCCGAGTTTGACCCAGACGATCCTGCATAAGACAACAACCTGAGAGAAGATGAGGGGGACACCGGGGGTGGGGAGGGGACTTACCTCCACATCAGCTTGCACATCACTCCTTACCCTTTCAGGAAGGACGACTCCCGGCAATTCCATGTCTCCCATTCCTCCTGTATTCCTCTTCCTTTTCCTAGCCTTCTTCTCCTCCCGCACTACCGGTCCATAAATTCTTGCCATCTATATACTTTTTTGGAATTCTTCTGTTTCTAGCCGCGATCCTGAAGTAATTGTTACTAGTTCAGTTGAAAACCGTAAGCAAAAAAAGGACAAAATTATTTTCTGAACAATACCTAGAGTGGTGGGAATCTTGTGTGGCCTCCTTACTAGACACCAGGGAATGGACACAAAAACAGATATCAGGTTTCACCACAGCAATTCCTTCATGCCTAGCACCCATTCCCTTCCAAAGATGGAGGAGTCTGCCAAGATGTCTGTCTTTGGAACTTGTAAGGTAAGTCTACTTTTGTGGCTCAGTAGAGAATATTTTACACTATAAGTTATGCTAGCTTTATTTATTGTTTTCTTCTTCTGAAAGCCCCCTTATCACATGACTATGTATTTATTTATTTATTATCTATTGACTTGCATTTTACACAATTCGTGCAGTATCATGCACAACTCCACGGGAGAGAGCACAATGTTATCTATATGGCACACATGAATTAGCAGTCTCTTGTGAAAAGCTAATAAAAAAGTATGTGATCTCATGATACAGAGACTTTTCTTTGTTCTTTTCTCTCTTATGCTGTATCTTACTTCTACCTTCAATACACACATACTAAGAGGAACACTATTAATGTTCTACTAATTTAAGATGGGGCTACTTCCTCTTTTAATCTAGACATATACCTTGTTACATTTGTGAGAAGAGAAGACCTTAGCTGATTATTCGATAGTCTTGTCATACTAAGAGGTTTTATCTTTAGCATTTACACTTAGTCCTTCAATAAAAAGTTAACAACAGTCCGCTGCTCATCGCACCGTACTTGGTGCACGGCTTTTTGACAGCTTTTTTGGAAATTTTGGAAAACGTATTCAGGTCCGCGGCCGCAATGTTAGGCGATCTTAGGCAAGCGTATTGGTGCCGTTGAATGCAAGAAAGTCGACGGCTTGATAAGTAGATGCCTTAGAGTCTAAATTTGATTTAGTCCGCTAGGGGGTTAAATGGGAGGTTCTTTCCTCCTTCTTAATTAACCAATAACTGTGCAAAGTACCCTTTTTAAATTGTTCACTAATTAGTGTGTAGCAGGTTTATAATTACGGCACTACGCCGAAACTAGTCAGACCAGCCTGCATTCTCTGTTCCTGTGTGGGTGTTATGGATTTTTATCCAGTATTGATTGAATAAAGAAAATGGATTTTAACTTCCACGGATTCTACTTTCTTCTTTGGTGCTTATACTTTACTGGGACTAGTCCCACCTAAAGATGAATCCAGTTGACTATCCTCACACTCGAAAGCCTATTGCTGCTATACAACGATACATAAGAATAGGTTTGTTCGCAAGGAGAAGCTGATTGGCCAGGAGCTACACACCTTTTCACACACCCCTGCATCACGTCACACGCCATACTCGGAAGCAAACCAGACCAGAGAGGAAGCATCGGTTTGTGTGAGTTGGTTTCTACACCGAAGCTGTAGTTCGCACGCTGCGTTCTTTACTCTGAGGGGTCTCAGCAACTGGGAAGGAGAAGCTGATTGGCCAGGAGCTACACACCTTTCCACACACCCCTGCATCACGTCACATGCTATACCCGGAAGCAAGCCAGACCAGAGAGGAAGCAGCGGTTTGTGTGAGTTGGTTTCTACACCGAAGCTGTGGTTTACACACTGCGTTCTTTACTCTGAGGGGTCTCAGCAACTGGGAAGTCTGTGAGGGAGAGTTGAATCCGGCAGAAGGGTGAGTCTTTGTCCCCTATTCCGCTACAGTGAATACCAGGACTGCTTTTGGATACAGGTGATGTGGTGGACAGAGGCGTAACTAGAAACCAGAGGGCCCAGGTGCAAGAATCTAAGAAGGGCCCCCCACCACCACCCCTCCCCCCTCCAAAAAAGGTGATTTTAATACATATATATATATTTTTTTTACATTTCACACAGAAAAAAATGTGAATCAGATTACATGTCTGCAAAAGGAGGTACCCTGTGCCCACAGTCTGTGAGATGGTCTGACCCCCTATATATATATAGTGACACTATATAACCCACCAGTATTATATATAGTAAGTTAGTAACACAGTCTGTAATCTGCCGGTGATATGGCTGGCCTGACCCTACCTGCCGAATACTTTATAAAGTGACCACAGTAGTCAGTGACATGGTCCACCCCCCATACTGTATATAGTGGTACTGTATAGTGACACTGTTTACCCCCTGCCCCCAGTGGAGGCTCCTCCATATGTGCACTGTCGCACGTGAACCCCAAGGGGACAGAGGAGGTAAAAAAAAATGAGCAGGAAAAAAAAATGAGAAAAAAAAAATATGAAAATTTTTATTTTTTATGTATATTATTTTATATTGTATTTATTGTGCAGTGTATACTATCAGTATCATGATCATGATGCCAGCTAGCTACTTGCTATATATATATCACATCAGATATTTTCATTTTGGTTGGTAGGTACCAGGTACATTTTATTATGCAGGAGGCAGGAGCTAGGACCGTGTGGACACTTCAGTGTGTGCTGACGTCCGTGACGTCACACACACCACAGCACCACGGCGCTCGTCGCACTGCTGCCTGAGGGGGCTGAGAGAGGCTGAGTCTGTGAGTCATAGATTTACAGTCAGGTTCCAGTCTCCACCCCCCACTCGCACGTGCGGTAAGGAGCTCTATATGCCTGCACAGTGATCGCAATGTATTGAGTCTTGAACTACTAGTGTTGAAAAAAAAAAACATTTTTTTTTCTACTTGTCATTTAAACAACAGATACAGTCTGAGTCTGAGATTGCTTTTTAGATAGAGTAACTTGAGTTGAGTCTAAGTTGAACTTGAACTAGTGTTTAAAAAAAAAACATTTTTATTTTTCTACTTGTAATTTAAACAACAGATACAGTCTGAGTCTGAGATTGCTTTTTATATAGAGTAACTTGAGTTGAGTCTTGAACTTGAACTAGTGTTTAAAAAAAAATAATTTATTTTTCTACTTGTAATTTAAACAACAGATACAGTCTTAGTCTGAGATTGCTTTTGATATAGAGTAACTTGAGTCTTGAACTTGAACTAGTGTTAAAAAATAAATTTATTTTTCTACTTGTAATTTAAACAACAGACACAGTCTGAGTCTGAGATTAGCCAGTTTAGGAGTATACTGGACTTTTAGGGAGTTCTTTAACAATTTAGTTCAACTTCTAGTTGATATTTTCTAATAGCTGCAGAGCAGCAGAGCTACCTACCTACAATTTATATATTAGATAACAACCGCCAAACTATTAAACTATTACTTCAAGTTGAGTTGTATATTTTCTAACAGCTGCAGAGCTACCTACCTGCTACCTACAAGTTATATATTACATAACAACCGCCAAAATATTAAAATATTACTTCAAGTTGAGTTGTATATTTTCTAACAGCTGCAGAGCTACCTACCTACAAGTTATATATATAAAAATATTAGATAACAACCGCCAAAATATTAAACTATTACTTCAAGTTGAGTTGTA
The DNA here is from genome assembly GCF_027579735.1 of Bombina bombina. Taxonomy (NCBI): domain Eukaryota; kingdom Metazoa; phylum Chordata; class Amphibia; order Anura; family Bombinatoridae; genus Bombina; species Bombina bombina. Next base: position 935,325,376 of record NC_069499.1, on the reverse strand, counting down.
TATTTTCTAACAGCTGCAGAGCTACCTACCTGCTACCTACAAGTTATATATTACATAACAACCGCCAAAATATTAAACTATTACTTCAAGTTGCGTTGTATATTTTCTAACAGCTGCAGAGCTACCTACCTGCTACCTACAAGTTATATATTACATAACAACCGCCAAATTATTAAACTATTACTTCAAGTTGCGTTGTATATTTTCTAACAGCTGCAGAGCTACCTACAAGTTATATATTACATAACAACCGCCAAAATATTAAACTATTACTTCAAGTTGAGTTGTATATTTTCTAACAGCTGCAGAGCGACCTACCTACAAGTTATATATATAATATTAGATAGCAACTGCCAAAATATTAAACTATTACTTCAAGTTGAGTTGTATATTTTATAACAGCTGCAGAGCTACCTAACTACAAGTTATATATATAATATTAGATAACAACCGCCAAAATATTAAACTATTACTTCAAGTTGAGTTGTATATTTTCTAACAGCTGCAGAGCTACCTACCTACAAGTTATATATTAGATAACAACCGCCAAACTATTAAACTATTACTTCAAGTTGAGTTGTATATTTTCTAACAGCTGCAGAGCTACCTACCTGCTACCTACAAGTTATATATTACATAACAACCGCCAAAATATTAAACTATTACTTCAAGTTGAGTTGTATATTTTCTAACAGCTGCAGAGCTACCTACCTGTTACCTACAAGTTATATATTACATAACAACCGCCAAAATATTAAACTATTACTTCAAGTTGAGTTGTATATTTTCTAACAGCTGCAGAGCTACCTACCTGTTACCTACAAGTTATATATTACATAACAACCGCCAAAATATTAAACTATTACTTCAAGTTGAGTTGTATATTTTATAACAGCTGCAGAGCTACCTACCTGTTACCTACAAGTTATATATTACATAACAACCGAAAAAATATTAAACTATTACTTCAAGTTGAGTTGTATATTTTATAACAGCTGCAGAGCTACCTACCTACAAGTTATATATTAGATAACAACCAACAAAATATTAAACTATTACTTCAAGTTGAGTTGTATATTTTCTAACAGCTGCAGAGCTACCTACCTACAAGTTATATATTAGATAACAACCGACAAAATATTAAACTATTACTTCAAGTTGAGTTGTATATTTTCTAACAGCTGCAGAGCTACCTACCTGTTACCTACAAGTTATATATTACATAACAACCGCCAAAATATTAAACTATTACTTCAAGTTGAGTTGTATATTTTCTAACAGCTGCAGAGCTACCTACCTACAAGTTATATATTAGATAACAACCGCCAAACTATTAAACTATTACTTCAAGTTGAGTTGTATATTTTCTAACAGCTGCAGAGCTACCTACCTGCTACCTACAAGTTATATATTACATAACAACCGCCAAAATATTAAACTATTACTTCAAGTTGAGTTGTATATTTTATAACAGCTGCAGAGCTACCTACCTACAAGTTATATATTAGATAACAACCGACAAAATATTAAACTATTACCTCAAGTTGAGTTGTATATTTTCTAACAGCTGCAGAGCTACCTACCTGTTACCTACAAGTTATATATTACATAAGAACCGCCAAAATATTAAACTATTACTTCAAGTTGAGTTGTATATTTTATAACAGCTGCAGAGCTACCTACCTGTTACCTACAAGTTATATATTACATAACAACCGCCAAAATATTAAACTATTACTTCAAGTTGAGTTGTATATTTTCTAAGAGCTGCAGAGCTACCTACCTGTTACCTACAAGTTATATATTACATAACAACCGACAAAATATTAAACTATTACTTCAAGTTGAGTTGTATATTTTATAACAGCTGCAGAGCTACCTACCTGTTACCTACAAGTTATATATTAGATAACAACCGCCAAAATATTAAACTATTACTTCAAGTTGAGTTGTATATTTTATAACAGCTGCAGAGCTACCTACCTACAAGTTATATATATAATATTAGATAACAACCGCCAAAATATTAAACTATTACTTCAAGTTGAGTTGTATATTTTCTAACAGTTGCAGAGCTACCTACCTAGTACAAGTTATATATTAGATAAGAGCAAAGGACTGTTCTTTGTGTGTAAACTATCAGTTAAGATGGCACTTAGTAAAATTAGTGTGTCTGAGCTAAAGCAATTACATTTTTCAACGTTGCCCATTGAAAGAAAAATTGAAATTAAAATGCTCAGGCCAACACCTATGCTTAACCTTACCCAGGTGACAAAATGTAAAACTAGAGATTACAAAAGAGAATTCAAACCCGAGGTATATGATAAATATCCATGGATTTGTGGTTGTGAATTATCTAACAGGCTCTTTTGTTTTTATTGTCTCCTGTTTGCAAAACAAAGTGGGGATTCAAGCTGGGTGAGTTATGGTGTCTCCGATTTATCACATTTAAGTCAAAAAACAAATAAACACAATTGCTCACAATCACATTTAAACTCCACATTAAAGTTTAATTTGCTAGGAAGGGTTGATATTCAGCAACAACTTGACAGTGCATATCGTTTGAATATTGAAAAACATAATGAGCAAGTAACGAAAAATCGCTATGTTCTTTCCAAAATAATTAATTGTATTTTATTTTGTGGCGCATTTGAGCTTGCACTTCGAGGACATGACGAACGCGATGATTCATTAAATCCAGGCATTTTCAGAGGTCTTATAAACTTCTCAGCAGAGCTTGATGCATCTCTAAAAGAACATCTCGCTAGTGCCACTGTTTTTAAAGGAACGTCAAAAGAAATTCAAAACGATTTATTAGACTGTATGCTCACTGTTTGCCAGAACCAAATAAAGAAGGAAATCTCAAATGCAAGTTTTGTAGCAGTGATAGCAGATGAAACTACTGATGTTTCATCTGCCTTTCAATTGGTTGTTGTTTTTAGATACATTATAGGCAATGGACAACCGGTTGAGAGATTCTGGGAATTCACTAATCCAGCTGGACATGATGCAGAATCTTTAGCTACGTGTATTCAAGCTACTTTGGAAAAAGATATAAACAACCCAGAGAAACTAATATTGCAGAGTTACGACGGTGCAAGCGTGATGAGTGGTCAGCATGCAGGTGTTCAGGCTATAATTAAACGTACCTACAAGAATGCACATTTTGTGCATTGCTACGCACATCAGCTCAATTTAATTGTCAGCCAAGCAAGTAGTCAAAATCAACAAGTTAGAGTATTTTTTTCAAATCTAAGTGACATTACTAACTTTTTTAGTAACTCACCACAAAGGATAGCTATTCTAGATTAAACTGTTAGAAGAAGGATACCTCATGGTTCAGCCACCAGGTGGAATTTTAAGAGTCGACCGTCAATACAGTTTTTGAAAACAGGGAACAGTTAATGGAATGCATGGAAAAAAGAAATAGCTATAAATCAAGCAGGGGCTATTCGGCGTATGTTACAAGACTCAGTATTCGTGTTTTGGCTTACAGTTTTTCACAATATTATGCCACATGTAGATGTATTATAGAACCAACTTCAGAAAACACAAACAGATGCGGCACTTAGAAAACATATTAACAATTTCCAGCAGACAATGGAAAACGAAAGCAATAGAATGGACACAGTGACCATGACGATATCAGAAACAGAGGAAACATCTAGGAAAAGGAAGAGAGAAAATATTCACATTGCTCAGACTGCGGCAGCTAAAGAGATATGCAATGTTATTACAAATCAAGTAAAAGATAGATTTTCTTTTATAACTCACTACTGGGCTATTTCTCTCCTCCAAGCGGAAAAATTTGCGGATACGAGAACATTTTTCCAAATCAGCTTCTTGACCAAACATCAGCTGTTTATCACACATTACAGAAAGATCACCTGAAAACTGAACTAGGAGTAATTTACAGAAGACCAGATTTCAGAAATATGAATGGTGCCATTAGTCTTCTACAGTTTGTAATTGAAAATAACTTGGACAGTACTTTCTCGGAGACCTACAAACTGTTGCAAATTATTTCAACTATTCCCGTGACAACTGCTGAGGCTGAGAGATGTTTCTCAATTTTAAAATGAGTTAAGACATTTCTAAGGAGCACCATGACTGAGGAAAGACTGACCGCTCTAGCCATGCTGACAATTGAAAAACAATTGATAAATGACATTCCTAAATTCAACGAAAATGTTATTGATTTATTTGCCTCAAAAAAAAGACAGGCGGATTGACTTGATTTACAAAACTTGTACTTGAGTTATAAACATTGTTTTAATGTTTACCTTTGAAGTTAATTATTAAGCACTAGTGTAATAGAAAAAATCTTCTTTTGTACTTGAAAGTAAAATGTTGGTGTATTTATCTTCATGTTGCCAAGGCCTTTGGTTGCATTGCCTAATATCGAACACTGGGGGCAGGGGCAACAGTCATTGAAATGTGGTTGTATTTCTCTATAAAGTGGAAGGTTCTTTAAATCCAGGAATATATATGTTTTCATAAATGTACATTCAATATTCTTACTATTTTGCAGCTTTAATTAATCATTTGGTTAATATATATATATGTTATTATATAATTTAACTGAGCACCATCATGTATATTTTAAGACTTGACATAGGCAGGTAGTGTAGGCTCCTCCATTTGTGCACTGTCGCACGTGAACATGGCTGTACTGAAGAGTATGCATTCATAGATTTAAGATGTCTGTGTCCACTGTGAGGAACACAGTGAGCAATGCATGGTGAGGATATGGAAGACCACAGGCACAGTTCTTGTTAAGGCCAGAAGTGGCAGGGCAAGTAAAATATAAGAGAGGGCCAGAGGCAAAAGATGTTGAGAACGGTCAAAAACAGCCCACAGACCACCTCCAAAGACCTGTACTACTGGTAATATTGTTGAGGGTCTCATGGATTCCACTCAATATCAGCAGATACTTGAGAATAATGTTGAGGAATCAGTCACAAACTTCAGTTGAAGTTACCCCCAGGCCGGGGCTGGATATTTCAAGAAGACGATGACCAAAAACACTGCTGGTTGAAATTGGTGGGGCCATTTGAGGGGGCGTGACTTTCGCAAAGGGGTGTGGCTTTTAAAATGGGCATGGTTTGTTAAAAGGGGCGTGGTTTTTCAAAGGGGCGTGGCTTTCTAAAAGGGGCAGGGTCTTGTGCACCCCCATCCTAAAAATTCACCAGCCGCCACTGCCTGCCCCCCCATGCTGTAGTAACAAGGTCTGTAATTTGCTGGTTCCACAAACATACACACACACACACACACACATACATGCATAAATACACACACAGTCACATACATACACACACACACCATACACACACACATGAACACCAATGGGTAAAACAGAAACACTAACCCCTGTAGTCATGTCACACTCACATGATATCAGTGCAGGCAGTGGTAGGTTAACGTTTTTTATTTTAAAAAAAATTATAAAAAAAAAATAATAATTTTTTTTTTTTTTTAAGCTGGGCCCCCACCCTCAGGGGCCCAGTCACACCTGCGACCTCTGCACCCCCTGTAGTTTTGCCCCTGGTGGTGGATCTAATTGTGTATAGCCATATATTGCAGCTGTCGATATTGCTGGTCCATTCTCAGCCTACCCTTTTTGTGACTTATATTGCAGCCTTCTGAATATGTTTGTGGCAACAAGTTTTTCATTATCCGACTGAGTATTTGAGATCTCTATACTGAGAGTATTTTTTATGTTTGTTTCATTATTTTTATTTTTCCAATAAAGTACAGGTGAAAAGTTGATCAAATATGAATGATTAACCAATTAAATTGGGGATAGTTCACCTCCAAGTAATTTAATTAATTCCAATGATCTATCTATGCTTATTTAATGATATATAACCAAACCAGTAATGGTTTGATATAACTGGAAAAAAATAACCTGAAAAGGTATTATTCTGAAAATTTAAACCATTGTTCTAAAAAATTAAAACTATTATTTAAATCAGTCTGACTGAATAGTGATTTAAATAATCCACCCTTCCTCTTGTCATAAAAACTGCTTTGGAATAAACAAACTCTCTTCATAGTTTAGTAGACAAAACAAGAGAACTTTCAACTACAAGTCAGTGTGATGTCAATGTAGCAAACACTCTGGGTACAATAACACCATTAAACATCCAGTTTATCAGTAAATTAGAAAAATATTACAAGGTGTTGGCAACATTCTTTACTGAATCATCTAAAGAGGCCAGTGTTCACCAGCTAAGCAATAGAGGTTGGCAAAGCCAAAGATGTAGAGCTAGTAATTCTCACTTCCGTTCCCTCCAGTGGTGCTCACTTATCTCAGTGCCAACACCAGCCAAGGGGTCCCCAGAGGTACAGAGCTTTGCTTGTCTTACCACTGTGAGGGTCCAGTAGAGCCTAGACTCATATTACCACTTAAAGTCACCATGCTGACTGCTTATCTGGGTGAACTGCTATCATTGCCCCAGAGATCTGATAGATCAGGGGATCTTTAAGTACCTCAGCTGCCAAAGACCTCTTAAAAATAAAATTAAATGGTGCATATACAACCTCTGAAAAGGAAGGATGGTTTTAGGGCTCAGGGGTTAACTATGCATTGCTGACTGATCTCCACTGGGAGGTGACAATAAGCAGAAATATAAGTAGCTATCCATTCTGTGTAGCTTCCAAAGTGTGGTCATGGAATTTATGATGCCTTTTAATTAAAGGGACATGAAACCCAAATGTTTTCTTTCATGATTTAGAAAGAGCATGCAATTTTCTAATTTACTTCTATTATCGAATTTGCTTCATTTTCTTGATATCCTTTGCTGAAAAGCATATCTAATTAGGCTCAGTAGCTGCTGATTGGTGGCTGCACACAGATGCCTTGTGTGATTGGCTTACCCATGTGCATTGCTATTTCTTCAACAAATGATATCTAAAGAATGAAGCAAATTAGACAATATAAGTGAATTGGAATGTTGTTTAAAATTGTATTTTCTATCTGAATCATGAAAGAAAAATTTGGGGTTTAGTGTCCTTTTAATGATAGCTTTTAGTTTGGAAGAACCTCTTTAAAAGCCATAAATGTTGTGGCAAGTAAGATGGCTGACTGTGGACGTCCCTCAGGTTTTCAACTGTGCTTTAGAATGATTTCATATCACTTGATAGATACTTAACATTAAACTCCTGCACAAATCTTATACAAATCTTATAGCAATCCATCAGGAAAACAAAACTATTGCAGCAAATTCTGAACAAGATTTCTAAAATATTTGTCAAGACCTTTGTAGAGCTACACATATGCACGTTTTTGCACATCTTTTCAGGGCACCTTTTTTTGCCTGTATAGATTAACAAATACTCTTAATTACTAGTTTCACTAAATAATTAAAATAGTAAATAACCTACAAATTTAATCTAGGATACATACTAATAAATAACATATCTACATTTAATCGTCCATTCATAATTGTAGTTGTTTTAACATTACAATGTCAGTAAAGTAAAAAACGTTTTACTTTTTTTTTTTACAGTTTTAATATGCTTTCCAATTTACATCTGTAATCAGGTTTGCTTTGTTCTCTCTCTATCATTTGTTGAAGGCTCATGGAAACTCAGGAACCTGCCCATGTATTAAGCACTCTATGACAGCAGTCTGCTACAATGTTTGTGGCAATGTACAATGTTATAAACACATGCACTCGTCTGACCTCATGTGCGCCTACCTAGGTTTATTTTTCAACAAAGGATACCAAGAGAATGCAGCAATTTAATAAGAGAAATAAAATAGAAAGGTTTTTTTTTTTTAAATTGCGAGATCTATCTAAACCATGAAAGTTTAATTTAACTTTACTGTACCTTTAACAAAATGTAAGTATATATTGACAAAGAAAAAGGAAAGGGTTAATTGGATGTCATACCGTGAGCTTGTAAGAAACTTGCACATACAAAGCAATCATCAGCACAATGTATACATTTCTGATGATGTCCTTATTTCCTATTGGCTGCTTTTTGCTTCCATCACACATTTTGTTTCTACTCCCAGGTACCTGTAACCTTTCTCTCCCAATCTGCCTTCCCTCTCTAGTATTTATTTATTTATTTATTGTACCCCATGTATAGTATTACAGAACCTGTTTGTGCATTGCAGATAAAATAATAATCATAAGACATGTGCATTTAGCTTCTGACAAATTAGTAATGGTCCAAAATCATACCGATTTGGTAAATCATCCAAAAAATGAATAGATCTGTTTGCTCATTTTGTTAGGCACCATACAAGGGACAGGAAAGGAGCTGATATAATTTGGCTAATCAGCTCCTTCATTTGCAATGTTGTACCATAGGTCTGACCGTTCATGAGTCCAACGTCCCCTGTCTAATCCTGCCATAGCATTACTAATGATAGATGTTAGTGACAGCCAGTCAGGCATTAAATATTCATTTTAGTCATACAAAAGTATCTAGCCAAGCCTTAACCTAGCATAGGGAGGTGGGAGACTAGGGGAAGCACAACCTTTTTAAATCAATTTGACTAGAGCTATTGGAAAGTGCGGTTGTGTGCTCCTGGAGTGTTTCAGTCTTTTGCTATCTCTTTGCTGCACTCAAAGAATATAATGTTGAATTACCAGTATGTAAATTGTTGGACTTACTCCCTAATTTACACAGTTTTGAGTCAATTAAAGGGACAGTAAATTATCCAAATGTGTGTTACTTAAATTTTAGTGTTTACTATTATACTATACTGCTTAGTTGTTAGACTAAAGATACTGTGGTTGCCAAAAAATAAATAAATACTATAGGAGAGCTTTCCTGGCAGCCCATAAAGCTGAATTTTTTTCTATCTTCTTTACAGTGGAAGGTTCAACCAACCTGATGGTGACCGGATGCTTACAAAGTTCTTCTCAGGGCACTCTTGCTGTTATGGTCTTCCAGGGTTGCAACAGTTGCGGCTGCGATTTGGCCTTGAAGGTCCGCCACTTTTGGGCGGGGGCTGCATTGCTGCCCAACAGATGCGATAATGGCTCCTTCAATTACTGTGCATTGTGCAGGTAGCCACTCTGCTGCATAGAGGCCCGTGGCAGTGATCTATATTCGCCACTGCTATGCCCCCTCTGTAAAATGAAATCCTTTGAGTTGAGAGCGCCCCCGTACCCCATGAATCATGTCATTGAGAGCGCCCCATAGCCACCAGAGAGCACTGCTTAATCTTTTTGGGTGCACAGCCTTCTGCTAACCCCACTAGTTGTTTTTCTTCTTAAATGGAAAGAGTCCACAGCTGCATTCATTACTTTTGGGAATTAAGAACCTGGCCACCAGGAGGAGGCAAAGACACCCCAGCCAATGGCTTAAATACTCCTCCCACTTCCCTCATCCCCCAGTCATTCTTTGCCTTTTGTCCCAAGAGGTTGGCAGAGAAGTGTCAGAAGTTAGTTTTTTGTCTCTTATGGAGGGTAGTACTCTTTGACATGGGACGGGAGTTTTAAGTAATCCTGTCAGTCTCTCAGTGAGGGCCTGGATGTAAGTTAGAGTCCAAAGATGCAGGAAGAGTCTTTATGCAAATCATCCCGACTAATTTTAACAGCTCCACAAGCAATCGGCATTGTCAAACTTCGCTTCGCTGCCTGCTTTCTTCTCTCAAGTCCATGGCAGAGGCGATGCTACTATCTGTCACACTTGAAGGGCCATGTTCCTGTTTCCACGGCATAGATTCGGGTAAGATCGTTTCATTTTACTTCTTCATAAATCTACTGTCATATAAATGTTTCTGGTGAGGTGCCTACCTTGCAGGATTTACTAGACTATAGGGTCTCAGTGGGACTCCTTTTGTATCTTGGAATCAAGCGTTAATATCTCCTGAGGGGGATTATTGAACAGGGTTTTTTTTTTAAATACCGAATTTATTTGAAAAAGTAAAGAATGATTTACAATATAGTTGGGAGACGCAGCTCCTTTATGAAACAACAAAGCCAGTACAATTTTTCCAAAAACATAGAATATATTAGGAATACCCTTTTTTTTGTCTATTTGCATATAATATGAAGTATCTATGAGGGTAAGAAGGAAAAGAGAAGGAAAAGAGTTTATAGAGGAAAGTAGAGGAGGAAAGAGAGTATAAGGGCTTGCTCCAATACCTAATTCAGTTCATGGGGCATCCAGCCATCGGGATCAAAGCTATATCTAAATACTATGGTGATGGATTAGCTAGGTTATGGGTTGTCTCGCTTAATATAAGATTCCCAAGTGGCCATCATTTCCGCATACACATCCATTTTATTATTTTTAATATAAAAATATTCTTCCAGTTCCAGAAATCCTGGAACTTTGCGTGACCACATGTCGAGAGTTGGGGCCATTTTACTTTTCCAGTTCTTTACAATTAAGAACTTAACACTATTTGACAGTATATTGAATAAATGTTTGTGAGGTTTATGTCTTATTTTGGGGGTTTTACACTACAGCCAAATCAAGGGGTCTAAAGGAAATTGAAGTTCTGGGATTGATTCTATTTCTGCTATGATTTCTCTCCAGAGAGTTTGTATAGAATTACACCACCATAACATGTGAGCTAGACCACTACCCCTATGTCCACATCTCCAACAATTGAACAGGTTTTTTTTAATCATGTTTGTTATGTTATTCAATCTGCTTATGTGTAGTGTTAACTGGGCTCATGGCTTGGAACATAAAGGCAATTGGAAGTGACGCAACCTTATGGTTGGGCGCGCTTTTTTGGACTGTACGGTTCACCTTGTGACTGGGCGTGATTATGCTCTGGTCTTCCATTTCCGCATTCCTGACCGCGTGGCGACGGAGAAATTCTGGTCCGCAGGGGTCTGGTTCATAGAAGGTGGTGAGTGCCCCAGCCATTGTGGGTGTCAGGTGCCGTTTAGTTTTTGTTTTTTCTTATAGTCCATATTTGCATATTCTCTATCCAGTTATGGAGGATTCTGATGCTGAGACTGTTCAAATTTCAGATTCAGATTCTTCGTCCTGTGAAGAATCCAGGTTGGCCTCATTGACACATGTCAATCAGTTATGTTCGGTATGCAGTATTAGAGCGCCTTGTTCCCCGGGCTCGGGGAATCAAGGGACCGCTGAGCCATCCGCCTCTGGGGGCCCTGTCCTCCAAGAGGCGAGTTCCCTACCGCTCCCTCCTACTACACATGCGGATAACCCAGATTATGTTTATCCCTCCTTGCAGGGCGGCTTGTTCCCCCCGGAGGTTGCAGCACGTTTTTGCTTTCACATATTTTTGGCGATTATTCGTCTGCAGAGTCCAGCTGTTTATTTGCAAATGTGCTCGTGCCCTATTGTCCCAGGTATCCCGGCCTTGGGAAGGCCTGTACAGTTCCCTGTGGGTGTAGCTGTCCCTGAGTGTTGTGCCTTTCATCACAGAATAGCGTGCCTTCGCGTATTACTCAGACATGTTTTTCAGTTATTAGACGACCCTATCCTTAACGGATACGAGAATCCACAGTCTTCTACTTCGAATGGCTCACCTCATTAGACATGAGGGGATGAAGTAATCTCCAGATTGTCTGTTATTGAGATCCTTCACAGTTTTGTTGGAAGATCAGGGTTCTGTTGGGCTGGTCCCGCGGGTAGACCTGTGTCTTCTTGGGTGTTAACCTACGGGTTGCCTTATATTTTCTTTTATCCGATTAGGATGTCCTTTATTTTTTGTTTATATATTTCCTTCGGGAACTTCTGGGATCGATATGCACTGTTACTTCTGCTGAAGTTTGTTAAGGGACATGTTAGTCCTATGTTTGTCTGTTATTCCTCCTTCCCCTCTGGGGGAGGATTTATTAAACTAAATAGTTAGGACCCTAGTGGCAGGCTGGTCCTGTTTGGGTTTTTCTCTCTCGTGGATGTTAAGACACACGTGGCGCCGTTTCTGCTTGGCTGGTCTGGTCGAGGCGCTGAGTGCTCATAGTATCATTTGTGTTTTTTGTTTTTGTCAACAAGTTCAGCTAAGCATTCTAGAGGACCTGTGGGTCCATGAGGCAGGAAGGATTGTTTCAGTCCTTATTAGCTCTCAATCTGGTTGACTGGGTCAGTGGAGTTCCGCTGCGTCACTCTCTCTTGCGTCTGATATTATCGGGTCCTAGAGTTTCCTCCCCCATGCTGTGGAGGGTTGGAGGGCTTAGCGCCCTCTTGCTGTCGATTTGGGCAGTTTGGCCTTCTGAGGCTCTGGGAGCAGCTGCGGCTATTTGCAAATTGACTGTGTAATATCAAGCTGTTCCATGAGACCTTTTTGGTTCCTCTGTTTCTCTGTGTGGGTTAGGTCTCCTTTTAGGGACCGGGTTTTCCCTCTGGGAGATGGTTGTTCCCTTTTAGGGACTCTGGGGGTGGTCTCCTTTGGGCTCTGCTTAGGGTTCTTCCTGGAGCTGGGGATGCTCCGCATCCTTTTCTCTCTGTTTCCCTCTGATGTATGGAGGTGATGTGTAGACCAGCCTTTGCTCAAGTGTTTTTGGCCTCGAGGTATCCCCTTGCTTGTGGCTCTAGTGTTGTTGTACGACTTTTAACGCCTTAGCTCCTTTGGAGCGTTGGACTTTGGCAAGGGGTGGTCCCTTCCTTGAGTCGGGACTTGCGAGTTATTCTCGTTATCCGGGTTTATCTGGATATTGCATTGATATCTCCCTGTGGGTCTGTTTTTTATATCAGACAGGGTGTTAAGTTCTCAGTTATTGTTTGTTTAAACAATTGGTTGCTTGGAGCTATCTTCACCCTGGTGCTTCCGGTTGCTGAGGCTTCACTCAGCGTTTTCCCTTGTGGATCCCGTTGCGGGTGTTACTGGACTTTTAGGCTCTATGGCTGGTTTGGGTTTCCCCAGTTCCAGGGAACTTGGGCTATGACCTTTACTCTGACTAATTGACCTGGTCATAGTTGGCCTGGTTTTCTGAGTGACGATGCTCACTGGGCTTGACTTACAACTTTATGGTCGGTTTCTCTTGGTCAGCTTGCTGTAGTAGCCTTATGGATTCACTGCTCTGCAGGCAAATGGGTTTGCAGTGTCACTGCGGCTACTATTGCACATTGGATGTGTGTTAGCAAGCAACATTTTTAGGGGGATTCCTTCCATGTTCGTTTGCGTTGGAGGTTTGATCTCTCCTTTAGCCTGTGGCTTCATGTCTTATGGGCAGGTGCTCTGCCTTTCTGGCCCCCTTCTATTTCTTAGGATGGGGGTTTATTCTCCTTCTTGGAGGTGTGGTCCCTTTCTTATGGCTTCTCCTGGATCAGGAGGTTGGAACTGAGAGTTAACATTTCAGATAAGGGTATTCTCTCTGGGTTGTTACGTTCCATCTGGAGTCTTGCTGGCTCCTTGTTGAGACTATGTCGGGCCTTTTGCTCTATTTCTTTTGGGTCTACGGCCTTGTCATCTTTTCCTAAGGAGTCGGGTTGGCACCCGTGCTCTGTTGGTATGGCTGTGGCCATTCTTCCACTCGTTTTTGAGATGGTGCTGGTGTTCTTCTGTTCCCCTGTTCAGACCTGCCGATGCTTGGACTGGCCCAGCTGGGAGTAGGTTCTGAGATGCGTTGTCATCTTCCGGATCTTAGTTGGCATAGTTGCTAGCTCCCTGGGCTTGCAAGCAGGAGGTCCAGGGTTCCAATCACCTTCTAGTTCTGGTTGTAACCTCTCATTCTTGGGGGTGCAGTGGGCCTCGTTGAGGTTATGTGCTTCCCCCTTTTGGAGACCTATGTGTAGGTCTGGTGGCTTAGATTGCCTAGAGTATGCTCTCTGTATGGGAGTTTCTTTTTTGCAATCTGTTCTCTTGCTGGCCGCTTTTTACTTCTCAGCAAGTATTCTTCTGTGTCATCCTGATGATGGCTGCATGTTCTTGACTCAGGGTTTTTTCGTCTGGGTCTGTTACATGTTTTTGTGTCAGAATACTTCAGTATTCTACATTCTGATGATGTGAAGACTCCATCATCAGTTGTCTTTCGGTGCTTTGCATGATGTGGAGAGAAAAAGTTTCTTTGTTCCGATGCTCGGTCCTAAACCTCTGGTTTCTGCTTGGTCCGGGCGTAGCCTCCCTTTGTTTGTCAGGACCCATTTGGGTCTTTGTGAGCTGGGCTCGCTATTGGGGTTTTTTCTTCTATGAATTTTGTGGTGACTTTCGGTTTTCCTTCGGTTCTTCCTTACCCTATCCCTTTTAGAGTTTAGGCTCGTGTTCCCTTGGTTAGTGAGGGGTGAGTGGTGAGGGACTGACTGTTGGGCGATGGTGCCTCCTGGAGGACTGTTGGCTCAGTTTAGGCCGATTTTGCGGTCTCTAGCTAGGCTTCTGGACTATCTGTGGGTCAGTGTCCTTGGGGCTTTTCCTTTTTAAGGTTTTCTCGGCTTTGGACGAAGCAGGGTTTTTGTTGGATAGTGGTTCAGGCTTGGGTATTGTTTTCCCAAAAGTAATGAATGCAGCTGTGGACTCTTTCCATTTAAGAAAAACTTAAATTATGCTTACCTGATAATTTTCTTTTCTTCTGATGGAAAAAGTCCACAGCTCCCCACCCGTAATTTTTATGTGCGGCATAGTTTTTTATTCTTCTGGTACCTTTCCCCCTGATATTTCTTCTACTGTCCCTTGTTCCTCGGCAGAATGAGGGAAGTGGGAGGAGTATTTAAGCCTTTTGCTGGGGTGTGTCTGCCTCCTTCTGGTGACCAGGTTCTTAATTCCCAAAAGTAATGAATGCAGCTGTGGACTCTTTCCATTAGAAGAAAAGAAAATGATCAGGTAAGCATAATTTAAGTTTTTTTCATGCCAATATTAAAAAAAGAAAGAAAGAAAGCTAAAAAGCTTGTTCCTCGCGCAGACTAAGTTTGTTTTTAAGAACTGTCAGTTGCCTCCAGTTTAACAGCAGCACATAGTATCATGTTTGGCCCTTGTGTAGTGACATTGACTGTCCAGATAGCTGGGGACTGGAGTGATTTTCTACAAATGACCCAACTTTACTCCAGTCTATGTAGCCTTCAGGACAACTGCTGTGAAGAATAACTGAGTGAGTACTCACATACAATATAAACCAATTTATGTGAGATAAATAGGCTTCAATGCTACACATGAATTCTGTACACATGTGTGCTTGTTATTACCTTTGTTATTGGTATTGCATTTATCTAACATGTCATAAATTCTTGCACTGGGGCCCTGAGGTTTCTAGTTACGCCTCTGGGTTTTGCGCATGCTCAATTCATTGGCTTCAGCACTATACACAATGGATCAAGCTACTTAAAGCATTGCAATTCACTAGTATTACAGTGAGACTATCAATTTACAGTGTGCACTATGGTATTTCAACCCCTTAGGCAAGAAACAAGAAAACATAATTAATAGGTAAATATATTAGAAGATTTATATATTTTTATATTTCATAAAAAAGCACTGCTTTCTGTATTTTTCTCACATACAGTCTTTATTTGAGATAAACTTTGTCATTTATAAATCGTTATCATTTATGGGCTAACATTATTATTATTTTTTACACAATGCTTGGAGGACAGGAAAATTATTGTATCTACATATATACTTACCTTTTTTAAAAAAAATTTAATCTATACCCACTTTCTCCAAAGGGGTAAAAATATTCTTGATATCACAAGCTGAAGCATTGCAGTCCACTGTTATATAGAGGATCAAGCTTTAAATATTGTAACCATGCACCGGCCCAATGGGAGCGTTTGTTGGGAAAAAAATATAG
Organism: Bombina bombina; assembly: GCF_027579735.1. Lineage (NCBI taxonomy): Eukaryota > Metazoa > Chordata > Amphibia > Anura > Bombinatoridae > Bombina > Bombina bombina. The sequence goes on along the minus strand of NC_069499.1, from coordinate 935,309,702 downwards.
TGAATATGCATAAAATGAGGATGCTAAAACAGTTTAAGATATCAAATTAAGTTCTTTTAGCGCTCTCGTTTTATGCATATTCATTATTTATTTCACTCAATAGAGAAGGAGTTGGGTTTTATGAGTGGTATGATATCTAGATTTAAGCGCATTACTTATATCTAAACGCACAAAAAAATATAGTGGCAGGCTGCCACTTTTTGATTAAAGGGACAGTAAACACCAGAATTGTTGTTGTTTAAAAAGATAGATAATCCCTTAATTACCCATTCCCCAGTTTTGCATAACCAACACAGTTATAATAATATACGTTTTACCTCTGTAAATACCTTGTATCTAAGCCTCTGCAAACTGCCCCCTTATTTCAGTTCCTTTGACAGACTTGCATTTTAGTTAGTAGATCCCTGGATATGCCCAGGGCAGGGTAGGGTTAGAAATCTAAACTCAAAACCTAGATCCCCCTAAGGTATGCCTATGTAGCCTTGAGGAGGCAGTGCCTAATGTTGAATCATAAGTTAAACAAAAGTTGAGAAATCTAGAACAGAAACATTATTAGCACACTTGTTTTTCTGAGTAAGATTGATAACAATATGAGGGGTGTATACACATAAAAAATAACTTTATTAATAAATAGTTTTAAAATAGTGATGGGCTAAGCCATCCACACATAACACACATTTAAAAACATAAGAATCAGATCAAAACTGACCTCTCGCATATCCAGCTATATTTATCTATAACAAGGAGCTTCAGGTAACTATTAGTGGCAGCTGGGGAGAGTGCCGTATAAACAAATCAGTGTTCAGTGTCAGGTTGAGGTCTGCCCCACAACGGAGTATGAGAGAGTCTAGGCAGTTACTCACACCATATACCCATCATGCACAAGGTCCGCAAGGGCCCCAATTTCCTCGTTATCAAATACCTCACTAAGCTCCTATATGCCAATTAAGGCCAACAATAATATACTACATAACGTAACCACATACAAACTTTACTACAAAATCCTAACACAGTGGCACCTAACTCCTCTTTGACTTTTTCAAATCTCTAATGTACATTCACCAATGTGTTGGAAAGGCTGCGGTAGAGTTGGCACACCTATGCATATGTGGTGGGATTGCCCTAATATATGCCAATCCTCAAATGGGATTATTCCATCTCTTTCTAGACAATATCCCTAAGCATAAATAAAAAGAGAGAAGCGCTCAACCGGGGAACGAACAATAGCATAATAGCTTGTTCTATGGCAAGTTACCACCCAAGAAGCAGCCTCTTTTTGATCAACATGTGCCTTTCACAGAGAAGAACTTTCCTGAAGCATATCAGTCTGATCCTGACTTCACAGTACAGTCCAGCCCTGAAATACCAGGCAATCCCTCTCTGAACGAGAGAAACAGCAAAACCCCAGATGTACGTTTCATAATTCTTTTATTAGAAAAATAATCATGTATGCATATATACAAAATAAAATCATAATAACAAATGCAAACAAAATATCTCTTGATACAAAACTGAAATATTGACCCAAATTTTTGTCATCAGAAAAAAATCAAAATGCAAACATTAAACTTAAATAATCACACAAAATAAAATTAAACATATTTCAAATACAGACAAAAACAAACTGAAGGGAAAACAAAAAAAAAAACTAAATAATCCAATCCTTCCACTTCTTTGTCTTCCAGATGCCTTCAGAATCTAATTCCCCATAACGCCTCCTATCAAAAGAAAAATACAAAAACAACTTCCCACGGATCATACCCACACAATTACCTACAGTAACTACCTCTTTCTTAAAAATCAAAATATTACGCACATCCCACAACACCTCCTTCACACAACAAGCCAACAACCATATCAATCTTGCTTTCTCCTTTTCCACACCACTTCCACACAAACCATACATCATCATATTAAAAGTAAAAAAACTGCACTCCAGTCAAACCCTTAATCATCCTTTTCAAACTTCTCCAAACATCCCTAGCATACTCACAATTCCAAAACAAATGAATAACACTCTCGCTTTGAAAACAACCATCTCTAGGACACACTTCTGAAGCCACTAAACGACGCATTCTCTGAAAATCCCTTGTTGGCAAACACTTATGCACACTCATCCAACTAATATCTTTCTGCCTATTCATCAAATACTTATTACACACATTTTTCCATACCAACACACATTCATTTTCATTCAAACCCCCAATCAATTCAAGACCTTCCCAACATTTTCAACACCATTCTGTTTGCACACCACATCTCCCTACTAACATTCTCCAAACCATATTTTTTTTTTTTTTTTTTTTTTTTTTATTCAAGAACTGTCAAATAAAATGGTACATACAGACTTATCATGCAGTAGTTATACATATATTTTGCAAGTTGAGTCTTTAAAGAAGATATATAGAGATCAAGACAGTCCTCAAATTTTTATACCCCTTAGACAACATATTAGGTCGCTCTTGGACCCATTAGAAATTTAAGATCTGTTTGGTGTGGGGTAGTATTAGTCCAGTGCTGTGAATAAAATAACAGTAAGAAAAACTGTAAAGGGAAGGCTTTACATAATGTGATGAAGAAAACAATAGAGAAGTCCCAACTGGGCTAATAGTTAAGAAAGTAACTAGCTGTCTAGCATTCCTAGTGCAATAGGGAAAATATATTATGCTGCACATACACAACGTAAGGTTATAAATATATGTAATATTTTTCAAAGGTTCCTCTTGGTATCTGCCTTAATGATAAGACCTTATGTAAGGCAATCTTTTTAGAACAGGGTGGACATTATCAATGTTGGGGCAATGTATATTCATGTTAACTATAGTAACAAGATTGATAAGACTGCTAATACTATATTATATGGATTACTGAGGTAATAATGCTACATACTAAAAAGTGGATTGGTGGCACGACATATTTCTGCAGTTTCATAGTAGTTTCAAGTATCCCGCCAATACCCTCACTATAGTGTTGGAATACATAGCAATCCTCTATACATGGCATCTAATGTTTTATACTACTGCCCCCCCCTGCGGCCCCGGCCGCCAGCCACTGGGGAGAGACTATGCAGCTCACAGACATATAAACTATTATTTATTTTCCTAGAGATAGCCTTCCTTCAGTATGATAGTATAGGAAAGAATAGGAAAAGAATATGCTATTGTGTCAAAAATTAAAATTAAACATCTTAGAATAGCAGGTTGCGTGGGGTAGAGTGAGGTATGGGGTATATCTATGCTATCATCTCCTAAACACAATTAACAGAAACTAAACAACATGAGAAACAAGTAACTCTAAACATCTCTGCCAACATGCCACTCTTCAAAATGAATCCCTTGTAGTCTTCTCGATTCAACCTCCTTGATGGGGTGAGCAAAGTTACATCCGATCAGTATAACAGGATGGCTGTTTAACCCCTGCTAGCTAACGTTTCAATAATCTAGCCTTTATCTGATATAAAAACCTGTGAATTTTTGCGATGACAGGACTTGAGTTCTCTGAATGTATGTTGCGCCTTATATGAGGGTTGTGTAGGAGAGCGAGATATCCGCTCAGCGTAACTCCAGTGTAAAACAACAGGTGACTGAGTCCATTTTTTTGTCCCTTGAATTAGTGTCCCTGCTGTGCCTTGCTCTGTTAGCCTCCGGTTCACATGCTGAGATATGGATCCAGTAAATTTTTGAGAGCGCCCGCTCAAAGGAGGTGTGCTGGTCGAGGTGATGTTCTGTGTCCCCTGATCTTTTAAGTCTGTAAAGCAAACGGCTTGCTGCTTCTCTTGTGCTGCGGACATTCTTGGTAGCAATTTAGTGGTCTGCGCAGCAAAGGCTATTGTAGGAGACTCCTGTGGTTGTGGCAAGTCAGCTAGCCCTCCCGGCTGTGAGAAATCTTCAGGCGATTCTGTGTCGAGGGAACCTTTTACATTTGAAGATCTAGTTAGGTGTGTGGCATGTGTTTCTTTATTAAGCAATATTTGCATCAGACAATCATATGGAGCTTTATCCATCATCTTGTGAAACAACATTTCAAGTCTCTCCAGCTTCTCATCCAATCGCTGCCAGTAGGATTCTCCCGCCATGTGCGCCATTTCAAGTATCGCCGTGTAAGGTAGTTTTTTTTTTTTTTTAAAAAGTGTGTTGATTCACTCTACTGCAGATATCTGATAATTCTTCTCGCTAGTGCAAAAAAGCTGTAATTCCCAGTTAGGAACAAGTACCTCGGATTTACCGAGGGGGAAGCGCCGCCATTAATGAGCCACCGCTCCAGGCCCCTAATGTCCTTTCCAGAGATCCAATGTCAGAAATACAGCCCAATTATTAGTGATAAGCCCTCTGAGGAGCTAACAGACGTTGTAGCTATATACTGATATATTTTAGCTGTGTAGTGGTGCCTATAATCGGTGGATTTAAAGCTTCTCGATCAGAGCTCTTGGAAGTTGCGACCGGTCAGGATCGCTGTTAGGACACGCCCCCAAACCATATTTTTTAATCCAACATTCCACCCTTACATAAAACCACGGAACAGCAAAACATACCGGTTTCTTTCTATCAATCTCAAATAAACCATATTGTCTTAAAACATTTCCACAAGCATACTTTACCATACAACCAGCCATGCTATCCTTACCACTCAGAACCACACACCTACTAACATATTTCACAGCCAAAAATCTCTCCACATTTGGAAAACCCTTACCACCAACATTCTTACTCTTAACAACAACAATTCTTTTCAAACGCTCCATACCAGAACTCCAGAAAAAAGAAAACAACACTCTCAAAATTCTCCGAAAAATCCTCTCAGGTGGCGGAAAAACTAACGCCAAATATAACATAATAGGGATCAAAACCGATTTAATAACTAACATTTTTCCTTCCAAAGATAAAGTCCTTAAAGACCAAAACTGAAGTTTTCTACTCACTTTATCAAAAACATTCTCCCAACTTTCCAAGCCTTTCAAATCCACATCAAATTTCACACCCAACACCTCAATTGCACCTTCAGTCACAGGCCATCCACAGGAATCAATCTCCCTATCATTACCAAAAACTTTAACTTTACACTTATTCCAATTAACTCTGAAACCACTTGCCATACAAAAACATTCAACTAAAGTTTTCACCCTCCTCAAACCAGCCTGAGTCTCACATACCACACTCACATCATCCATATACCCAATCACTTTTAAACACCTTCCATTACTACCAGGAACACTCACACCTCTAACTAATTTATCCTTCCTCAAACTAGTTAATAATGGCTCAATGACACAAACAAATAACACAGGAGACAAAGGACATCCTTGACGCACTCCAGATTTAACACAAAATTCCTCAGTCAAAAAAACATTAACCTGGACTTGACTCACAATATCACTATACAAACATTTAAACCATCCAATAATCTTACCAGAAAAACCTAAACGTTCTAAAACATGAAACATAAAATCATGCACTACCCTATTATACACTTTTTCAAAATCCGCAACAGCAACAGACCTCATCCTCTCCCTCACATACCACAGTACATCACGTAGTAACAACAAACTTTCAGAAATCTGACGCCCAGGAACAGCACACACTTGCTCTTCACCCACAACCTTACCAATCACTCCACACATTCTATTTGCCAACACCTTTGCAATAACCTTATAGTCAACATTCAACAACGTAATTGGCCTCCAATTCCTCAAATCTCTCTTATCACCCTTTTTAAATAACAAAACAATCAAACCTTTCCTCATTGAAACAGGCAAAACATTAATTCTAAAAACAAACTTACAAACATCCAACATATCCACCCTAATCAAATTCCAAAAACAAGTATAAAATTCAACAGACAAACCATCACAACCAGGTACCTTCCCATTCTTAAAACTCCTAACAACCTCTGCAATCTCATCCAAACTTAGATCCCTTTCTAACAAATCATTATCATATTTTTCCAACTTAACCTCAATGTTTTCCAACAACTCATTTTCCAATAAAACATCTCTTGTTTTTTCTTTATACAGCTTACTGTAAAACTCATGAACTTCACGCAAAACACCATCCGTACCATTAACTTCACACTCAACCTTATCAAAAACACTAACAAAACCAGTCTTTCCTTCAAAAGCTTTCTTAAAAAAATATTTACTACAAGACTCATCCTTTTCCATTTTCTCCAATCTTGCCATAAAAACAATTTTCTTTACTTTTTCATGCATACACTTTTTAATTATCTTTCTTGTTTCAGCAATTTCCTCATGCACATCAATACCACAATTTCTCAATTCATACAAATACAACAACCTCAGATACCATTTATCATACAACTCCCTTTCCATTCTAGCTTTCTCACAGCCTTTCTTAATAAAAAAACTCTTTATTTCCACCTTCAACCATTCCCACCACATAAGCACATTACTAAAATCACATTTTCTTTCACGCCACCTTTCATACATCCAAACAAACTGACGCTTAAACTTCTCATCTTCTAACAAATCCACATTCAGTTTCCAAACAACCTTACCATACTTGATCTTCAAATCACAATTCACCTTACACATCAAAAGGGCATGATCCGTAAAGGGCATCCGCTTTAAAGAAAAATCATCAACACATAAAAATTTAGATAAAAAACAAAAATCAATTCGAGATTTTATCCCACCACTATCACTAAAGAAAGTAAAACCCTCCCCTGAAAAAGAAACAGACCCGAAGGCATCCTTCAAACCGAAAGATTTAAGCAAATCAAGTAAAAACTTCCCTGAGCTATCCACCCTACAATCACTCCCACCCTCTCTGTCCCCATTCTTAATAATACAATTAAAATCCCCAACCAAAAAAGTTGGCTCTCGACCTGGCAGAAAAAACTTTAAAGTTTCAAAATTAAGCAAACGTTCTACCCTATTTGGAGAAGCATATACATTAAACAAACGAAAAACAGTCCCACAAAAACTAAAACTAACCAAAAGTACCCGACCTGGGACAATATGAACTACATTAAGGATAGAAAAACTAAACCCCTTAAACAAAACTCCCACCCCCCCCCCCCCCCCCATTCCTATCAGAAGAACAAGACCATACTTTAGGACCATATTCCCAGTCAGCACATTTAGGATGTTCAGAGAGACCACATTCCTGCAAACAAAAAATATTAGCAGAACATACAGATAATAATTTAAAAATTGCAGCTCTCCTTGCTATAGTTGTCATACACCTGACATTAAGGGAAGAAATGGTCAGAAACATCACAAAAATAAATTAAAGAAAAACAAAAAAGAAATAACATCAGGACTTCTTCTTTCCTTTCTTTTTCTTAGGACTCAAAGGAGATCCTTTAAATCTGCCTCTGTGACGTTCCGACCTCCTAGGCTCCCCCTTGCCAGCCTCATAACCAGTAACGTCAGCAAGTTGGTTCACATCTCTTTTATCTAGATAACCAACAGAAGAGGCATCAGAAAAGTCACCTATACACTGGCTTGAGTCAGAAGGAACGTCTTTAGTAGAAACAGAAGGAAACTCTGAAATTAAAGAGTCAGCATCACTTGTAGTATCTGGATCTGCACCCTTAACTACTGGAAGATTCAAATCAGGACTCTCCCATCCATCAGAATCCGCATCTATTTTTCGCTTGGAGGCAGATTTTTTCCCTTCAGTGTCCATATCCTCCTCAGAACTAGAGGACACAACAGCAGACCAATCAATGTTCTCCCCTTCACCAAGAACAGCATCAGGAGCAGCATCACAAGATGACTCAGTGAAGGAAAAATTCTCTGCCCCAGGAACAGCAACAGTATCATCCACAGAATTGGGCAACAGGGCTTCAAGAACATCTGAAGCAGCTATCACATTAGATGTAGCAAGATCCATTTCCTGAAGATGAGATTGGGCTTCCTCCACCTTCTCAGCCACAGTAACCACCACAGGAGCATCAGACACCTCTCCGACACTGACCCCAAATGCAGATTTCTTGCACAAAAGAGGTAATATAGAGTTCAATGCCTCATCAGAGACCTCCTCCTCATTCACAGATGGCTCAACTGCAACTGAAGATGTTTTTTTTGCAACATCAGCATAGGAAGGCTTCACTCTATCAAGCCCCTGCAACATCATCAAAGGACACATCCTGCACAGATGACTTGAAGAACCACACAGGTCACAGGCCCAGCGTTTACTACAGTGGGCAACAAGATGATCCTCCTCACCGCAATTTCGACATCTGGCACCTGGGCAATTTTCAGCAATGTGACCAAACAGGTTGCAACTACGGCAAAAAAGAGGCATGTCATCATAGTATAGGAAACCTCTATTTCCACCAATGGCGAAAGTCTGTGGAGGATGTTTCTTTCCACCAATACCTAATTCATCAGGCACAAACCGCACTTTCCATTGAAAAGTCCCAAACTGATTCTTCAGCTTGCTACCTCCTTGAACATCATCAAAGTAGCGACAAAGAAATAGACGAATTTCCACATCAGTGACCCAAGGGTTGTACATATGTACTGTCACCGGGATTCTTCTCTCCCTCTGCACACAGGCAACAAATTTCATGCCAACCAACTCTGGAGCAGCAGCCATATCAATAGTCCGTTGATAGCAGGTCTGTAAATAATGCTCATCGGTGAAAGCCACATCAAAAATCCCTCTTGAAGGGAATGACTGAACACAATGCAAACTTGCTCTTGGCATCTTCAAAACACCCTCGAAAACCACCTGCTGGACATGAGCCAAACCAATCTTCTCTCGAAAGTCCTCAGAAATCAACACCCGAAGTGTATGGGGAACATTTGGCACATTGGTAGCAATATTTGCCCTATTGCCTCTTTAGGCTGGATTTCAGAGCGCCCCCCCAAAAGCAGCATGTGGCTGAAGTCCAGGGACGATGCCACAAGGCCAAGGGGACGGCCCTACTACCCAGTTGCTCTACGCCTAAGGAGTAGCCACCCCCCAATAGCAGCAGGAGCCCAAACCCCAAAGGGAAAGGACCCCAGGCCGAAGGAGCAGGTCTCCAGGCAGCAAACAAAGACCAAGACCAAGCACAGAAAACTGCACTTGATCCAAGCCAAAGGCCCGAGAAGCAACCTCAGCAGATCGTTTCGGCCTTCTGTGGGCCTCGTCAGTGAGGTGCAGCCATATCTCTCTAGGCACACTGAGCAGCGAGTCCATGTCTGGATTCCCGCATCACACTTAGGGAGACTTCCCTAAGTGTCATAATTTACATAAATAAAAAAAGAGAGAAGTGCTCAACCTGGGAACGAACACTAGCATAACAGCTTGTTCTATGGCAAGTTACCACCCAAGAAGCAGCCTCTTTTTGATCAACATGTGCCTTTCACAGAGAAGAACTTTCCTGAAGCATATCAGTCTGATCCTGACTTCACAGTACAGCCCAGCCCCGAAATACTAGGCAATCCCTCTCTGAACGAGAGAAACAGCAAAACCCCAGACGTACGTTTCGGCCTATTGTTGGCCTCGTCAGTGAGGTGCAGCCATATCCCTCTAGGCACACTGAGCAGCGAGTCCACGTCTGGATTCCCGCATCACACTTAGGGAGACTTCCATAAGTGTCATAATTTACATAAATAAAAAGAGAGAAGTCTCCCTAAGTGTGATGCGGGAACCCAGACGTGGACCCGTTGCTCAGTGTGCCCCGAGGGATATGGCTAGACCTCACTGACGAGGCCCACAATAGGCCGAAACGTACGTCTGGGGTTTTGCTGTTTCTCTCGTTCAGAGAGTATTGGTATTTCGGGGCTGGAGTGTACTGTGAAGTCAGGATCAGCCTGATATGCTTCAGGAAAGTTCTTCTCTGTGAAAGGCACATGTTGAGCAAAAAGAGGCTGCTTCTTGGGTGGTAACTAGCCATAGAACAAGCTATTATGCTATTGTTCATTCCCAGGTTGAGCGCTTCTCTCTTTTTATTTATGCAAATATCCCTAAGCACATTATACATTTAAATCCCGGTCATCGCAAGAAACTGGCAAAAATGCCAATGTCCTAAATGGTCCCAAGTAATTGACAACATTGACAACATGAGTCATCTAGAATCTATGGAAAGCAGCTTCTTTTCAGACATAAGAAGAATAGATCTCCATTGTTTGTGCTGGGAGACCTGAAGGCAATGTGGTGATGGACGGCCCAGTCCACCAGTAGAAGTAGAAATAGATAATAATTTTAGTATTTACCCCTGCATTAAGCCACAGTATGTGAGTTCATGAGTGAGAACTATTGATTAACCTTAACCCACACCTTCCCTCTTTTTGTTTTCTTTCTCTATGAGTTTCACCGACCATATTTACTCCATATATTTTATCCCGTCCATTTCTAGTTTCACTCATACACCTTCTATATACACACCTGATCCCCTGATAGGCGTTCTTTTCTATATAGCCTATCATATCTCAATCAGATTAATAACTTATACAGTAGACAAATGAGATATGCAACAATCATCTTATGTTGACCGAATAGAGAAGGTACTTTAACAACCGAAGGTTACCAACGACCTACTTAAAGCAAAATCCAAAGGCCACTTCTCTCTACTTATCCTCCTTGATCTGTCTGCACCCTTTGATACTGTCGTCCACCCTCTTTTGCTCCATACCCTCCAATCCTTTGGCATCTGCGACACAGCTCTCTCTTGGTTCTCTTCCTATCTGTCTAACCGTACCTTTAGTGTAGCCTTCTCTGGGGCATGCTCTGCCCCGTTACCTCTTTCTGTTGGGGTACCGCAAGGCTCTGTCCTTGGTCCCCTTCTCTTCTCAATCTACACATCCTCATTAGGTTCCTTAATAAAGTCTCACGGGTTTCACTATCATCTGATACTATCTGATGTCCTCTCACTACCTCAAGCTAAATTTCTCCAAAACTGAGCTCCTTATTTTCCCCCTTTCTTCTAAAATCTCCACACCCCATGTCTCTATAACTATTGATAACTCCATCATTACCCCAACCTCACATGCCCGATGTCTTGGGGTCACACTTGACTCAGATCTTTCTTTCACTCCTCACATTAAGTCCTTGGTCAAAGCCTGCCACTTCCACCTTAAAAACATCGCTAAAATCAGACATTTCCTTACACAAGACACAACTAAGATTTTAATCCTCTTTCTCATCCTTTCCCACCTCAACTACTGCAACTCCATTCTCTCTGGTCGTCCTAGCTCCTTTACAATTCATAATGAATGCCTCTGCAAGGCTCATCTTCCTTACAAGTCGCTCTTCATCTGCCGCACCTTTCTGCCAATCCCTTCTATGGCTTCCTCTTGCCTCTAGGATTAAACACAAAATTCTCACTCTGACTTGTAAAGCCCTCAATTGCATTGCTCCCCCCTACATCTCAGACCTTGTCTCCAGATACTCTCCCTCCCGACCCCTTTGCTCCGCTCATGATCTCCTACTCTCCTCCTCTCTTGTTACTTCCTCACATTCCCGTTTACAAGATTTCTTCAGACTGGCTCCCATCTTATGGAACTCTCTGCCTCGCTCCACAAGACTCTCCCCTAGTTTTAAAAGCTTCAAGTGCTCCCTGAAGACTCTACTATTCAGGGATGCATACAACCTGCACTTACTTTTCTATCTCCATTGCTATCCCCATACCCCATAGCATGTAAGCCTATGAGCCCAGCTGTTTGTAGTCCACCTTTATAAGAGCCGACTACAACAGTGCAACTCTTGGGAATGACCCTCTACCCATTTGATCCCTATAATTGTTTTTATATACCACCTATGTTCATACGCTGCAGAACCTGTTAGCGCTCTATAAATACCTGATAATAAGTGAAGACATAACGCAGACTATAACACTGCTGGATGGAACCTAGTTATGTTAACTAATAAAAATATTCCATTGTTGTTGTTCTTTTACTCTGTATAATAATAATAATAATATACTTTCTACCAATTTGTGTACTTGACAAGTATCATATTTTGTATTGCTGCATAATGCTACAGATTAATGCTTTGTAATATGTAAAACCCAATAAAAGTGCCATATGATGATATAAAAGATATTAGATATATAAGATTTTGTTACAATTTGTTTTCGTTCATGCTTCTTCATATAGAGTATACAAATTGAAACAACATTCTAATTTACTTCAATTAGCAAATTTGCTTTAAGACTTTTGTATTTTTTTGCTGAAGGAGCTGCCGTGCGCTACAGGAAGCCAGCTGAAGACATTGGGTGAACCAATGACAAGGGGCATATATGTGCATCCACCAATCAGCATCTAGCTCCCAGTAGTGCAATGCTGCTCCTGAGCTTAACTAGGTATTCTCTTGAACAAAGGATACTAAGAGAACAAAACAAATTAGATAATAGAAGTACATTGGAAACATGATTAAAATTGTATGCTTTATCTGAATCATGAAATAATTTTTTTGGGTTCCTTGTCCCTTGAAGGAATATGTTTCTGTTAATGAATATTCTGACAAAACAAATGCCTATACAAATGAAATTAGGCCAATACAAATTTGTCAAACATATTTTTTTTTTTTTTGCCTGTGCACAACTCTAACATTAACCCCTCCTCCTTGTTTGCAGATATAGCGTGGTCTCGCTGCTGGCAGTGAGACTGCGCTGTTAGTAGCACAATCCCCATAGGAAGACCAGTGACATACAGGGTAAATAAGGTCTGCAAAATGTTTGCAGAAAGACCTGTTACTTGTTGGTAAATAAAGGGACAGTCTACACCAGAATATTTTTTGTTTTAAAAGATCACTTTATTACCCATTCCCTAGTTCTGCATAACCAACACAGTTATAGTAATATATATTTTACCTCTGCAATTACTTTGTATCTAAGCCTTTGCAAACTGCCCCTTATTTCAGTTCTTTTGACAGACTTGCATTTTAGCCAATCAGTGCTGGCTCCTAGGAACTCTATGTGCGTGAGCACAGTGTTATCTATATGAAACACACGAACTAGCACCCTCTAGTGGTGAAAAACTGTCAAAATGCACTGAGCTAAGAGGCGGCCTTCAAAGGCTTAGAAATTAGCATATGAACCTCCTAGATTTAGCTTTCAACTAATAATACCAAGAGAACAAAGGAAAGTTGGTGATAGAAGTAAATTGGAAAATTGATTAAAATTACATACCTTATCTGAGTAATGAAAATTTGTTTTGGACTAGACTGTCCCTTTAATATTTGCCCAATCTAAATGTAGGAATTTCAAAATCATCTGAGATGTATATTGGGCACGCTAACAAATTCAAGCATACGTTCGATTGTTAAAGGAACAATCTAGTCAAAATTAAACTTTCATGATTCAGCTAGGGCATGCAATTTTAAACAACTTTCCAATTTACTTCTATTATCTAATTTGCTCAATTCTTTAGATATCCTTTGTTGATGCTTCTGAGCATATCTAGATTTGCCTTTCAGCAAGTGATATCAAGAGAATGAAGCAAATTAGATAGTAGAAGTAAATTAGAAAGTTGTTTAAAATGGCATGCTCTTTCTGAATCACAAAAGAAAAAAATTGGGGTTTCATGTCCCTTTAACATAATATTGTAAAAGACTGGAATATACCCCATACTACAGTTTTTTTCCAACATCAATCACCTGGTGCATAACTTGGCTTTCCAGAGCTTTATATCTGGTACTACGATTTGCTAGAGAATTGATCATTTAGAGTCTAAATACATATTTGCTTAGATTAACATAATTGCTGATATGTTGACATGTACGTTGGTAGTACACGCCCTACTAAAGAATTGCTCATGTCATAATTATAAAGTAGAATGTACTTTTGCTTTAGAATATTTCACAAGTGAAAACAAATAGAATAGAGGTTCACAAATCAGGTGCTAACAAATCCTCCACAGAACGACGTTCCCTCCAAATGCACTCACTGCCTGTGTTCAAAGTGGGTGGATTATTTCTATATAACTATATGAGTTCCTCCTCCTGGGTTGTATTACCAAGGCATGTGAATGATTTCTAACGATTCTCGCTGCTTATTGCTTACATTTCTGTAGTCTGTGTGCTTATGTCATACACCTTCAACTGAAATACTGATGTGCATACACCTGTCAATGTGTTGGTACCGGGCATAATATTGTATATTGGATTGGATGCGTTTTATGTGGTATTTCAGTGGCTATGTTGTCTTTACTACAAGGTCTTGTATCTAACTTCTAAAAGGCATGTGAAACCGAAAACAAATTCTCTCTCATGATTCAGATAGAGCATGTGATTTTAAACAACGTATTTCTATTATGTTTCTTCATTCTCTTGGTATCTTTTGTTGAAATGCAGGGACGTATACTTAGGAGCCGGACCATTTCTGGGGCAGTTTTACAAGAATATTATCCATTTGCAAGACCACTAGAGGGCAGCACTATTTCCTGTCATGTAGTGCTCCAGATGCCTACCTAGGTATCTCTTCAACACAGAATATCATGGGAGTGAAGCAAATTTGATAATAGCAGTAAATTGGAACCGTTTTATAAAATAATGTGCTCTGTCTGAATCATAAAAGAACATTGTTGGGTTTCATATCCTTTTAATGGCCGGGCTATATGTATTTCTATAGTTCTGTTGCACGTGCATGTAAAGTGTTCAGCATTTGGGCTGTGGGTAGTTCTTTCCAGGAAGTGGTGTAAAATATCCTCACTGGTTGCGGCTCCTGTGTTTTGCTCTGATTGTGGGTTTTCTGTCAGATCGCTTGGTATGGAGTTTCAGTGCGTGTCCCTGCAGGGTTTCAAGGCATAGGCTGCATTGTCATTCCACAGGCTCGTTTTACCTGTTCACTTCCCAGAGTGACCTAATAGTCTTGTGACATATTTGCAGTCACAACCCCACCCTGTTTCACGTCAGATACATAACAAGACTGAGCGCAGGGAAGGGAGAGCATAGTCAGGGAATCTACAGAGCTGAACAGGTGAGATTAGAGCCGTCTTTTTGTATTTAGTTTTCTCTTTGTTCCTTAATATTCATCTTTCTCATACTTTTATTACAGCCAACACACCTGCATAACATTTCTCTTTCGGTATCACTTATGGATTCTGAAGTACTGGAATTACCGTGTATACTTTTTACATAAATCCTTTCCTACTAAGCACTTTCCCCTTCTTGTCTGTATCATCTCTTTAACTTAAAGGGACATTAAAACCACATTTATTCTTTCATGATTCTGATAGAGAATACCATTTTAAACAACTTTCTAATTTACTTCTATTATCTAATTCCCTTCATTCTCTTGATATTCTTTCCTGAAAAACATATCTAGATAGCCTCAGTAGCTTCTGATTGGTGGTTGCACATAGATGCCTCATGTGACTGGCTCACCCGTGTGCATTGCTATTTCTTTTACTGAGGATATCTAAAGAATTAAGCAAATTAGATAACAGAAGTAAATTGAAATGTTGTTTAAAATTGTATTCTCTGTCTGAATTATGAAAGAATAATTTTGGGTTTTATGTCCCTTTAATGCCACATCTGGTTTCTCCATATCCAAATCTTCCCCCACCATACTGCCCCTACCTCATAGTTCTATCACATATTTTATACAATAAGTCGCATGCCCCCTTCCCTTGTCTAACAGTCACATCTCGCCTTATCATACTGCGCATATACTAGAGTAATTTATTTATGAACTCCCATAGTCATACCCATCTCCTTTCCATAAGAGCCTAATGCCTCCTCTCTTACCTGCATTACCTCTTCTGTAATACTTTATTGAACCCCCGGCCCCCTGTTATATGCAGATATAACATAATTATTACAGGATCACCTCTCCTCTAAAC
This sequence comes from Bombina bombina, assembly GCF_027579735.1. Taxonomy (NCBI): domain Eukaryota; kingdom Metazoa; phylum Chordata; class Amphibia; order Anura; family Bombinatoridae; genus Bombina; species Bombina bombina. The sequence goes on along the minus strand of NC_069499.1, from coordinate 935,293,966 downwards.
CTTTCATCAACCCCAGCATACTTCCTGATTCCTCATAGTAAACTATATTACTCTCATACTTGTACCACAGTTTGCTAAATACCATCCTCACACTGTTACCATATCATCTCCTCTTACATTTAATATCTTTCCTATCTGTAGCACCAGCAAGCTATACCACCTCAAACAGATAGCACCTATTGTATCATATTCTATTAGCCATTCATCACTTTCATTCTCATACCTGTATCATTTTCTCCCATTGTCAGTCTCACTGTATCAGATTATCCATACATCAAATCAACCCTTAATAGATGCACATAATATCTTATAACTAATTCTCTCATTCCTATCACATTTTACCTCTCATTCAGCCAAACTGTTATAATTATGATCTTATACAAATACCTCTATCATTCCTGTATCACCTCCTCAAACATCCTAGTATTAAGCCCTCTCATACCTCTGTCACCTACTTATGTCACATGCCACAGTCACATGTCATCTCTCCCTAGTATCTAGTATTTTAGATCCTCATCTAATACAACCATCGCTTACATATATATTTCTGGGTGTACATGTAACATTATCAATTACATTTATCTTTAGTTAATACAAGAAAAACAAAATGCATATTCTCTGCAACCTGGTAAAATGTACATCCCTACTAATAAATCATAGGAATGGATTCTAATTTATGATACAATGATATGTAAGGAAAAAATAAAGTTTCATGATTCAAAGTGTGCAATAAAAAAATTACAATTAATTTTATAATCAAATGTATTAGTATTGTTTGTTGAAACTGATCTTTTCCTTTAGAGCGCAAGACACGTGCACACTCTTGCCTACTTCAGTATACTCTCATTGGAAGGATTTAAATTTGAATAAAGTATACCAAGAGAAAGCTGTAAATTTGATTTTTTTTTTTTAATGCTCAATTTGAATAATAAAACTTTAATTTTGATTTGCATGTCCTTTTAACTACATACTTCCTTTATAGAGCTCACTATATATAGACCTCAGGCAAATTAAAGGGACATGAAACCCAATTTTTTTCTTTCATGATTTAGAAAGAGCATGCAATTTTAAAAAACTTTATTATTTACTTCTATTATCTAATTTGCTTCATTCTCTTGTTATTCTTTGCTAAAAGCATATCTAGATATGCTCAATAGCTGCTGATTGGTAGATGCACATAAATGCCTCGTGTGATTGGCTCTTTCTTCAACAAAGGATATCTATAGAATGAAACAAATTAGATAATAGAAGTAAATTGGAATGTTATTTAAAATTGTATTTTCTACCTGAATCATGTAATACATTTTTGGGTTTAGTGTCCCTTTAAGGCTCACCACTTCCACAAGGAGAAGCTAGATATTACATAAATATTTAATTAAATGAATCTAAAAATAACTTATTAATTGGCACAATTCTGGATTCAGGTTACATGCAAGACTTATGTAATATCAATGTTTTTTCACTATGTGGAAGCTGATGCACTTTTAATTGATTAGGTTTGTTTTTCTGCTATAAATAACAATTGATCAGTTACTTGTGTGCCACTTGTTTACCTTTTCTTATTCATTGCTATACTACCTTGATTTAGGAAATTGTATTTTATCATTATTGGATTTGCAATTCTCCATTTTGTAGTCAGTATTAAAGGGACATGAAATCTATTTTTTTTCCTCTCTCAGGATTCAGATAGAACATAACTGTTTAAACAACTTTTCAATTTACTTCTATTATCAAATTTACTTAATTCCCTTGATATTGTTTACTGAAGAAGCAGCAATGGACTACCGAGACCTAGCTTAAAGGGACAGTCAAGTCCAAAAAAACCTTTCATGATTTAAATAGGGCATGCAATTTTAAACAACTTCCCAATTTACTTTTATCACCAATTTTGCTTTGTTCTCTTGGTATTCTTAGTTGAAAGTTAAAAATAGGAGGTTCATATGCTAATTTCTTAGACCTTGAAGACTGCCTCTAATCTGAATACATTTTGACCACTAGAGGGCATTAGTTCATGTGTTTCATATAGATAACATTGAGCTCATGCACGTAAAGTGACCTAGGACTGAGCACTGATTGGCTAAACTGCATGTCTGTCAAAAGAACTGAAATAAGGGGCAGTCAGCAGAAGCTTAGATACAAGATAATTACAGAGGTAAAAAGTATATTAATATAACTGTGTTGGTTGTGCAAAACTGGGGAATGGGTAATAAAGGGATTATCTTTCTTTTTAAACAACAAAAAATCTGGTGTTGACTGTCCCTTTAACACATCTAGTTAGCCAATCACAAGAGACAGATGTGTACTGGCACCAATCAGCAGCTAGCTCCCACAAGTGTAAGATATGTACATATTCTTTTTCATCAATGGATACCAAGAAAAAAAAAGTACATTTAAAAAACAGAAGTGGATCTAAAAGTGTTAAAATGACATGCTCTATCTGAATCTTGCAAGTATATTTTACTTTCCTATTCCTGTAAAGTTTTATCTAATTTTTGTAACATTCTTCATAACTATTTGCTGAAAATCTATAATTGCATTGTGATTTTTTTTCTTATTTTATGTAGCTATCAGAGCTGTGTTTACTCAGTCTGTATCATGCAAAATGTATCTTCCTAGTTACCATTAGTAATCGTTTAAGACATGATAAATGTGCTTAATATTTTAAGTGCCAAATAAAATGATATATGCTTTTTTTTAAGGACATGGCTCACCAAAAACTTAATATTATTTCTTTGGGGAAATATTTGTGATAATGGTAATATTGTGAATGGCATTCTTGCCCTAGTTCTGTGGGGATTATTTAAAGTGATGGTAAATCATAGCTGTATTAAACATCCTTCTTCAATGCAGTGTTGTATAGAGCAGTCCCACCCGCTCAACACGTCAGACCTGAAGCGCACTCGATCTGGTGTCCTGTCGATTTTTGCTACCCGTGGAATTTTGCTACCCTCTCAGTGTGCATGCATTCCACTTATGTTGTATTTGTGGAATGAGGTGATGTATGTGCGCTCATGCACACTGAGAGGTGTAGCAAAATTCAATGGCTAGATAGCAAATCTCAATGCTTTGTGTGCACGTGTGAGCCGTGCACAGCCTCGATATGTAAATAAAATTAACTAAACATTTTCTCCAACTATAATTTGCCGCTCCATATATCATCAGAATTAAAGGTTACTCCTAAATTGATTAACTTACAGTTAATGCACTTAAACCCGCATGCGCAGACAAAGCGTCAAATTTTGCTACCCCTCTACAGTGTCCACTTGCATTATATCCACTTACTGGCACACATCCAATAGACAGTGAATTGGAAAGGAATATAAGCTGAGAATCACTGTTTATTAGCATGTCACTGGGGATTCCCCTTGCGCTTAAGTGCGCATGTGCTAGAATCCTATGCATTCACCAGATGATAAAACCATAGTAGTATCCTTTTCATTGGATAAGAACGTCCAAGATTTACATAATAAAGCGCATGCATATATCCACTGCTCATTCTAAACAATGAATGGCTACTTTCGGGCAGCGCTCCAAGCAAACTGGGACTCGCTTGGAGCATTTTCTTCACACTTACAAGTGAGAGGATGGGCGTTTTTTGAGTGCTCTGCTGACTCAAACGCTTGGCAACATGGCAGCCTCCACACACGTGTTGCTGTGGAGGCTGTCATGTTTTTATAAGCAGCAGAGGAGGGACAGGTGAGGCGGATAAGCCTGACAGCAGCATTTAGTACAGGGCAAAGTGGAGATAGGTTACGTAACCTATCTCCACTTTGCCCTGTACTAAATGCTGCTGTCAGGCTTATCCGCTGTTATGCTGAGAATGGTTTCCCCTGCCTCTCGGCAAACATCAGAACTCTGACTCACCTCCATTCAGTTGCTCTCAGCTCAGCCCCTGTAGCTGCCCCATGTGAGTGATGGGAGCTGCAGTCCTTATATCTTTATTATTAGCTGAATGGGGCAGGATAAGCTACAGGGGCTGAACTGAGAGCAGCTGAATGGAGGTGAGTTCTGATGTTTGCCGAGAGGCAGGGGAAACCAGAAACACTGGGGAAACCATTCTCGGCGTAACGGTTTTGTGTAACAATGCTTCAAGGGAGCTTATAAAAAAAGTTTGCATGCGCAAAATCCATTATTGTGCAGCAGATCCCTTTGCGAATACGAAAGTTTTTTCTAAGCTCCCTTGCTTGTGACGTCACCTAGCGCCACGCCATCGCTGGAAGTGAAGCACCTCCACTAGCTCCTGAGCGCTGCCCGAATGCGGCCATCAAACTGTGCAGCAACTATTTTGATTGGATGCCACATCTAAATGACTAAAAAAAGAATAGAGTATGAAGGGGGCAGTCGGAGGATTGTGAGAAGCGCAACAATATTTGATATTTAATGAGTAACTTAGATGTGGATATCGTAAAAGATGAAAACGGTATTAGCATATCATCAGCACAAAGATTAAAGGGATATGAAACCCAAAATAAAATATTTTGTGATTCAGACAGAGCATACAATTTTTAAAAAAGTTTCCAATTTACTTCTATAAACAAATTTGCTTTGTTCCCCTGTTATTCTTTGTTGAAGAGATTCTTAGGTAGGCATCTGGAGCACTACATGGCAGGATATAGTGCTGCCCTCTAGTGCTCTTGCAGATGGATACCATTCTTGCACAACTGCTGCCATATAGTGCTCCAGAAATGGGCTGGCTCCTAAACCTCTGTGATTATCTTGTATCTAAGCCTCTGCAAACTGCCCCTTTTTTTTCAGTTCTTTTGACAGACTTGCAGTCTAGCCAATCAGTGCCTGCTCCCAGATAACACTGTGCTCGTGCACGAGAAGTTATCTATATGAAATACGTGAACTAACACCCTCTATTGGTGAAAAACTGTTAAAATGCATTCTGAAAAGAGGTGGCCTTTAAGGTCTAAGAAATTAGCATATGAACCTCCTAGGTTAAGCTTTCAACTAAGAATACCAAGAGAACAAAGCAAAATTGGTGATAAAAGTAAATTGGAAAATTGTTTAAAATTGCATGCTCTATGTGAATCATGAACGTTTATTTTGGCCTAGACTGTCCCTTTAATACAAAGTCATCATCAGTGTTTATAGTGCACTTAGCATGGGAATTATTTTGTTCATCTGTGCTAGTTCCAATGTCATTCTATGCAGCTGATTCACTAGAGAGCGGAGGTTTAGTGAATCAGCTTTATAGAATAAGGTAACACATGGTAAAGCGGGTGGGGCTTGTGAAACCCATGAAGGTGTGGAAGCTTAGTGAATTGTTCCCACTATTCATATCTAAGAGTTCCAATTCAAGAAAGAACATAGAATACTGTTCATTTTAAATGTTGCAGTTCACTCTAAAATGGAAAGCTAACAGCCATTTCCACAGTTACATAATAGTGAAAAGTGTTATTGGTTGGGGAAACTTTATATAACAGTACTTATTGTTTTTGGGTTTGTTTGTTTTTTAATGTGAAAGGGACAGTGCACATTATAAATATCTACTATGCAATGCATTTCAGAAATATATAACATTTACTGTCCCTTTAAATCACCATTTTCTCCCTGATACCTCCTTCCTATACTGGAGAGCGTAAAGCTTATACATATACTGTATGGCTTTTGATATAATTTAACAGTAATAACCCCATCTAACTCCTGACTTTCTCCTTAGTACACAGAGTGCACATCCCAATTTGAAGACTGTAATCTACTTGCTAGTTCACTTAAAATGTCTCTCTACCCATCTCTAGAGGACCTCAAGGTGGACAGAGCCCTGCAGGTGAGATTTCATCTATGTACCTAAATAGTAACTTACTGTGTTACTACAAGGTGCCCGAGAACCTCCTTTATGTTTTTCTGTTTGCAAAGTAAGTTCTTGTCCTTGTCTGTCATGTTACTTAATTTCCCAGCATTATTGCTCCTTGTCCTTTGCTTGGTTCCCCTACTTGACTGTTCCCTATTCCATCAATTTGCTCCCCTCCCACACACAGATTCTCTGTAGCCTTTCATACATTGCTACCTCACCCCTATGTACTACATCAGTATACTCTTGTCTCTTATCCCATTACATTCCTTTTACCTCCTCACTACACTATTGAACTGCTGCCATATTTGCAATGTTTCTATGAATGTCTAATATAAAATCTTACCTGTAATTCTGCAACATATAAAAAAGTGCAGCCAGTAGTTTAAATGGAGGATACCACACTTCACTAAGGGGTTCCACAATTTGGCCATGTGACACCACAGGCAACATTTCCATGTGCAGCACTCTCAGTGTGTACAACATTATTCCAGATACAGCATTAAATGTTTGTCGTAACAAAATAATACCTATGGAAAATATAAGTGGCAACAAGTAAAGCAGCATCATAATTACAAGTTTTGCCAACCCAGACACCTGTGCAATTGCTCTACAACATTTTTATTTATGTTGTTATCCCTATATCCACTTTTTTTTCAGCCTTACTTTTCTTCCATATACTTTCCTGGCCCCATCCTGTCTCTTTAAAGGGACATTCAATTGCTAAGCACAATTATAGCAGCTTGGTTACTAACCTACTATGCTGTAGCTTTTCCTCGTGTAAATGCAGCTCACTTCAAAATGGTTCTCCTATTTTTACACCTTAAAGGTTGCAGATGGTGAAACTCTTCATAGTGGGTGCCGCCATTTTGGAGCACACACATTCTCACACCTTGTTTCAGAAACGGTGCACACTTACAGGCCAGTGAGGTTGCTGGCTTTTTAATACCTGTATCAAGCTCTTCCGTTTAGTGTGCACGTTACAGAACAGGAGCTTCACATTTTTTTCCAGTTTTTAATTTTATATATATTTTTTTGTAACTTTAAAGTCAAAATTAAACTTCAATGGATTGGATATAGCAACACATTTTAACAAACTTTCCAATTTAATTCTGTTATCAATGTTGCTTCATTCTCTTGGTATCCTTTGTTAAAGAGTAATCCTAGGTGAGCTCAGGAGCATGCCCGTGTCTCTAGCCTCTGGCAGCAGTTTGCAACTCTATAGTGTTATACATAGATACAACACTGCTAAAGACATATACACACTACTGAGCTCATATCAGCCTACATAGCTTTACTCTTCAAGAAAGGATATAAAAGAAGAAAAAAGAAACTAATAATAATAGAAAGTTGTTTTTAATCACATGCTCTGTCTGAATCATGAAAGTGTAATTTTGACTTTGACTTGGCACTTCAAAGCTTTTGAAACTACATCTGCCACTTATCAATTTTTAAGCTTCTCCTTTTAACCCTTCCAAGCAATTCTCATTGCCCTCTCCCCATCTGTCTGAGTTTTAGCACCAGCAGAAATGAGATGGAGAGAGGGCAACTGTATAGATAAAAACCCACATTGAACTCTTTATAATATAAATTACAAAATACATTTTTTTTTATAACATTCGTTGTTATCTTTCTTATTAAGTTGCTGTAGCTGACAGTCTTCTTTATTCCTCTCTTTAGGCTCAGTCTAACCAAGTTATCCAGAGGCCCCAGGTTGCAGCCATAATGCCAGCCAGTGGGACAGCAACACCAGGTAGGTCCCACATTGCTCACCTCCATTTGTAAGAAGAAAACAGCTATTAGATTGAGGGCATTGTATCTAACAGTGACAGCATGACTGTAGTTATAGTGATAGGATGACTAGTTATATTGTTATAGTGACAGGATGACTGTAGTTATATTGTTATAGTGACAGGATGACTGTAGTTATATTGTTATAGTGACAGGATGACTGTAGTTATATTGTTATAGTGACAGGATGACTGTAGTTATATTGTTATAGTGACAGGATGACTAGTTATATTGTTATAGTGACAGCATGAATGTAGTTATATTGTTATAGTGACAGGATGACTGTAGTTATATTGTTATAGTGACAGGATGACTAGTTATATTGTTATAGTGACAGCATGACAGTAGTTATATTGTTATAGTGACAGGATGACTGTAGTTATATTGTTATAGTGACAGGATGACTGTAGTTATATTGTTATAGTGACAGCATGACTGTAGTTATATTGTTATAGTGACAGGATGACTAGTTATATTGTTATAGTGACAGCATGAATGTAGTTATATTGTTATAGTGACAGGATGACTGTAGTTATATTGTTATAGTGACAGGATGACTGTAGTTATATTGTTATAGTGACAGGATGACTGTAGTTATATTGTTATAGTGACAGGATGACTGTAGTTATATTGTTATAGTGACAGGATGACTAGTTATATTGTTATAGTGACAGCATGAATGTAGTTATATTGTTATAGTGACAGGATGACTGTAGTTATATTGTTATAGTGACAGGATGACTGTAGTTATATTGTTATAGTGACAGGATGACTGTAGTTATATTGTTATAGTGACAGGATGACTGTAGTTATATTGTTATAGTGACAGGATGACTAGTTATATTGTTATAGTGACAGCATGACAGTAGTTATATTGTTATAGTGACAGGATGACTGTAGTTATATTGTTATAGTGACAGCATGAATGTAGTTATATTGTTATAGTGACAGAATGACTGTAGTTATATTGTTATAGTGACAGCATGAATGTAGTTATATTGTTATAGTGACAGGATGACTGTAGCTATATTGTTATAGTGACAGCATGAATGTAGTTATATTGTTATAGTGACAGGATGACTGTAGTTATATTGTTATAGTGACAGGATGACTGTAGTTATATTGTTATAGTGACAGGATGACTGTAGTTATATTGTTATAGTGACAGCATGAATGTAGTTATATTGTTATAGTGACAGGATGACTGTAGTTATATTGTTATAGTGACAGGATGACTGTAGTTATATTGTTATAGTGACAGGATGACTGTAGTTATATTGTTATAGTGACAGGATGACTAGTTATATTGTTATAGTGACAGGATGACTAGTTATATTGTTATAGTGTGAGAGAAAAGGAGTTTAGGAGTATAAGGCGCAAATAAATGCTGAAACCTATGTGATTTGCTAAAGATGAACTAGTTTCAAAAACTTCACTGGACTCATATAATTATTAAAAATGATAATTTTTATTTACCAGATAATATATAAATAAGAACAAATATTAAAAATCATATCTTTCTATGGCTGTAAGGGATGTTCTTTAGGGTACTTGATATCAGGGAGGATGTAATATATTAATGAATCTGTGAGGGTGTAATATATTAGTGAAAACTTTTTCTGATGAACCAGACTGATATAAGACTGATCCGGGTATTGCACCTAGTACATTGAAACACCTAGTGTAATTGCCTGAATTAGTCTGATGTGTGAAAATATGAATTGATTGCCACTAGTATAATATAGAAATATGTCAGCATATTATTATTATTTATAAAATATTTTACCAGGAAAGATACATTGAGATTTGTCTCGTTTTCAAGTATGTCCTGGGTACACAAAACATTGTATACATGATATATGCACAATTTTTTTTAACATAGAACATGTAGGAAATATATAATCAACAATGACAGGTGCATTCTGTTTTGAGATATGTAGAGAGGGATTTCTTAAAGGATATTAGGCATGGGGAAGGTATGAAAGTGTAAGGGAGGTCATTCCATAATTGTGGTGCTCTGTAGGAAAAGGAGGATCGAGCTGCTTTCTTTTTGTATTGAGGCACGCTAAATAATGTGCTGGTACTGGATCGGAGGTTATAGGAGGTGGGAATAACCGGTGAGAGCATACTGCTCAGGTAGGGTGGGAGCTTCTCAGAAAAGCTTTTAAACACTAGGCAGGAAAGATGGAGGGTGCGTCTGGATTCCAGCGACAGCCAGTTTAGTTCTTTTAGAATATAACAATGGTGGGTCCTGTAGTTACATTGTAGCACAAAGCGGCAGAACGAGTTATACAATGTATTAAGTTTATTAAGGTGAGTTTGCGGTGCAGGTGCATATACTACATCCCCATAATCCACGATTGGCATCAGCATTTGCTGTACAATCTTTTCCTTTACAGTAGGGCAGGATTTGTTTCTGTACAGGGCACCTATTTTTGGATAAAGTTTAGATGCCAGTTTTTCTATATGGAGGCCATATGTCAAGGTATATAAATAAAATAACATAACAAAAAGAAAAAAGACAGTAATAATAAAAGATTTCGATGATAATAAAGATTTCAATGGTGAATAAAAAATGTTTCAGATAGCGTAAAAAATGGCATAAGAAACAGCATACAAAACTTTAAAATTTACCACCGGTGGATTTTGAATGTTTTTTACTATGTCCTTTGATGTATCCTTGAGTGGTTTTTTAATATATTAGTTAATGTATCCTTGAATGGTTTTTTGGACTCTGTCTTTATGGTATACTGTGGTGTGAGTATTTACAAAGTCAGTACTTCTTTGGCGTTGCCAGAGCTCTACGGACTAAAGAGGGATGAACAATAAGGAGCGGTGTGATATTTACTTACTGTCTCTTAGCCGATTCTGGAGCCTGGTTGTAGATCTAGGTGAGGTTTTTCCGCTCTGCTGGTTTTTCTCACGGATTGTGGAGTCTCTGATGTGTTGGATACTTGTAGTGGTTGTAATTCCTTTCCGCTGGGTGCTTTTCCTCTCTGCAATACGGTGTTAAAGCAGTTGTGGAGGATACCCAACTATTATTCCGTTTTGTAAGTGTAGTCTCTTGTCTTCAATCTTCTTCAAAACCGCTTGCGGTCAAAAAGGTAAAACTTGACTTCGGCTCTTTAATGGGGTGATTTTTAGCCTTAGAGAAGTTTGTGGTTATTGCAGTAGTTAGCTACGCGTTTCGGCCGTGAAGCAATGGCCTTTTTCAAGCTGTACTGTTATAATGACAGCATGACTGTAGTTATATTGTTATAGTGACAGGATGACTAGTTATATTGTTATAGTGACAGGATGGATGTAGTTATAGTGACAAAACGACTAGTTATATAGTTATAGTGACAAAATGACTGTAGTTATAGTGACAGGATGGATGTAGTTATAGTGACAAAATGACTGTAGTTATATAGTTATAGTGACAAAATGACTGTAGTTATAGTGACAGAATGACTACTTATATTGTTATAGTGACAGGATGGATGTAGTTATAGTGAAAAAATGACTGTAGTTATATTGTTATAGTGACAGAATGACTAGTTATATTGTTATAGTGACAGAATGACTAGTTATATTGTTATAGTGACAAAATGACTGTAGTTATATAGTTATAGTGACAGCATGACTGTAGTTACATTGTTATAGTGACAATAGTGACAGGATGACTAGTTATATTGTTATAGTGACAGGATGACTAGTTATATTGTTATAGTCACAATATAACTTGTCTGCCTGCTTTGAGGCTGCGGACATCACTCCGCCCGATCGCATACAATTGGGTTGATTGAAACCCCCTGCTACCGGCCGATTGGCTGCAAATCTGCAAGGGCGGCATTGCACAAGCAGCTCACAAGAACTGCTTGTGCAATGATAAACTACATTGTATCATGTCCGCTCGCACTATAATAAATCAGCCCCATATTGTTATAGTGACAGGATGACTGTAGTTATATTGTTATAGTGACAGGATGACTGTAGTTATATTGTTATAGTGACAGCATGAATGTAGTTATATTGTTATAGTGACAGGATGACTGTAGTTATATTGTTATAGTGACAGGATGACTGTAGTTATATTGTTATAGTGACAGGATGACTGTAGTTATATTGTTATAGTGACAGGATGACTGTAGATATATTGTTATAGTGACAGCATGAATGTAGTTATATTGTTATAGTGACAGCATGACTGTAGTTATATTGTTATAGTGACAGGATGACTGTAGTTATATTGTTATAGTGACAGCATGACTGTAGTTATATTGTTATAGTGACAGGATGACTGTAGTTATATTGTTATAGTGACAGCATGAATGTAGTTATATTGTTATAGTGACAGGATGACTGTAGTTATATTGTTATAGTGACAGGATGACTGTAGTTATATTGTTATAGTGACAGGATGACTGTAGTTATATTGTTATAGTGACAGGATGACTGTAGTTATATTGTTATAGTGACAGGATGACTGTAGATATATTGTTATAGTGACAGGATGACTGTAATCATATTATAGGGCAGTGACATGAGAATTCTAATCATACGGTGTATGATTGTAATCATGTGGCAGCAGTGACATGAAAACTGTATTGGTGCTGTTGCCATATACATTTGTCTGTAATCCTAATGTGATGCAGTCAGACATTTTAATATGGCGGTATAGTGACAAAATTGTATGTTTTAAAGAGTATGGCAAAATGTCATGTGATGATTCCCTCTTATGTTGCTGCAGTACTTTCAATTATCATACAGTACACTACAGTTATAACAAGCTGTATGTAGTGTAACGAAGAATAGACGCTACTAGTTACTGTCCAGCTACAGAGTCTCTGAAAAACTGTGGCCAAACAAAGGACATATCTGAGATCTTGTACATATAAATAAATCATTGTGTAGAATGCCGGCCCCTGCAGATTAGCAGGGGGTGTCAATAAACCCGATCGTATGCGATTGGGCGGATTGATGTCCGCAGCCTAAAAAGCAGCAGACAAGTTAAGGAGTCTTAAGACGGCTGCTTCTTAACTTCTATTTCCGGCAAGCCTGAAAGCTTGCGCAAAAACAGGGGCCATTCGGCCCTTTCTAAATCCGCCCCTTTATATGTAACCCAGAGGCAGAATGTTTATTTCACTGTCTACTGGTCATTTTAAAATAAACTGTAATTTTAAAGTTGGCGGTTTCACTTAAGCGCCAGCTCACTTGCAATACGTTGATTAACTGGAGAATAAAGCAATTTTTTTTTTTAACGTTTTATAATATAATGCAGCAGATGAAAAGTGCACGGAACACATTCTACAAGTAATAGAGTATTAAACTATCAGGATATAATACAATTTATAGTATTACCTGCTAACTTTATGAAATCCCAACAATAAATTGAATTTGTCTATTTAAATAAATGGTTATTTTAAACTCAATGTATAGATGTGGGTCCTAAACACTCATTGATGTCAAGTTAGTTTTAAAGCTCAGGACTGGAAGTAAAGGAGAGCTGATATTTTTTTTTTTATGTCACATTTTATTTTCATGCCATGCATCAATGTACTTTTCTTATCCAGGTCTGTACCCCAACCTAGAGGAGATCTCCAACTACATGGGACTGTCACTAAGTGATGAAGAAATCAAGCTGAACATGTCCCTATTGCCCGTAGAGTCCAACGTAAGTGCCCATTTCCATTGTTGTCAGCATTATGTTAATATCTAGCATTACTGCTCCATTTAGACAAAGAGCTTTCATTAATCTCACCACAACTGATTCTACATTCTCTGATGTTTTGAAACTCTTCAATAACCTCCTCTAACAGGCAGTGGTGGTCCCCCACACTCTGGAAAATGGATTGGTGGCTCCAGTGACAGGAAATAGTATTGGGCTGAGAAGAGCAGAGATCAAAGTCGGAATCCGGGAGATGATTCTCTGCAAAGATGAACACGGGAAGGTGGGACTGAGGCTGAAAGCTGTAGACAAGGTAAATAATGAGAAGACAAAAGCAGAAAGGATAGATAGGACATAGCAAACAAGAAAATAAAAAACTGACAAGATGTATTAATGAGCGATTACTGGTAGAGCTTGAAACATCTAAAGAACCAATGCTCAATGCAATTACTCTACATATATTTTTCTGTGTGTGTCTAGCTCCCCATTTTTTTCTAGCACCTTAATTTTACACTAACTTTCATGTAATTTCTCTGTGTCTTCGGTAACCGCAAATAAATTAAATGTAGTTAAAACTATATATAAAAAAAAATACCTGTAAATAAAAGAAAAAAAAACAGTTGATCTAGTCTTGAATGCTTAGTAATAGAAAAAGGGGAGGGTTGCTGAATGATGGGCTATAGTAATAGGAGAGAAAACCATTATGAAACCATGGCTTTGAGTACCTTGAGACCTTTATGAAAATCCCAAACTAAAACAAAAAAAGGATTTAACTTTATTGAAGGGTGCCTTTGTGGATACATACTATTTAAGAGCATCTACCAAAGCCACAGCGTGGAGAATAGACTCATTCAGATTTAGGGTAAAAGAACAAACTTGCAATTTAAATAAGAATAGAATATGATTTTGGTAATAAGTCTGGAACAGTATGCAGGACTAACTTGTCCTGTGGAAGACCAGGTTAGGAGGTTTGCAGGAAAGGCCATCCAGCTTAGAGATACAATGTATGTAAATAACTGCCATAAGGAAAAGTATCTTGAAAGTGTGACAGACAGAAGCATTGGCTCAAAGGGGTCTATTGTAAGTAAAGAACAGGTCAAGGTCCCAGGGATGGACAGGAGTATGAAAAGAAGACACAGAATGTGCTGAGACTTCAGGGAGAAAGCTAGATGCTGCATAAAGAGATATAGGGACAGTATATCTTTTTAAACAATAAGATATTCTCATTACCCATTCCTCAGTTTTGCATAATCAACACAGTTATATTAATACACTTTTCACCTTTGTGATTACATTGTATCTAAGCCTCTACAGATTGTCCCCTTATTTCAGTTCTTTTGAAAGACTTGCATTTTAGCCAATCAGTGATGATGCATAATTAACTCCACTGGAGTGAGCACAATGTTTATCTATACAGCACACAAACTAGCACTGTCCATCTGTTAAAAATTATTAAAATGCACTGAGATAAGTGGCTGCCTTCCAGGGCTTAGAAATTAGCATATGAGCCTAGCTTGGTTTAGTTTTCAACAAAAGGATACCAAGAGAACAAAGCACATTTAATGATAAAAGTAAATTGGAAAGTTGTTTAAAAGTGCATGCCCTATCTGAACCATGAAAGTTTATTTTTGACTAGACTATCCCTTTAAAAAACTTTAAGGGAGCCTTTAGCTAAACCAGTCTCAAAATCCACCTAAATAAATGCCAGGAAATGAGGGAGATTCAGAGTAAAAGAAAGCCTTGCACCAAGGATTCCACAAGAAAATATATGTATGTGTGGTGACAAGCTTGCGAACTGTCTTCTATGTTAAAGGGACATATAACAATTTGAGATGTTATTATAAATGTATAAATGGTATATATAAAAAACCTCTGCAATATACTTTCATTATTTAATTTGTCCCCTTTTCCTGTAATTCCATTTTTAAATAGGAAATATTTCAGTTCCTGTTAGAAATGGATGAGCAGAACACTGTTATATTCCACACAACCATTGGCTGCACACTCTAGTGACCTATTTATAACTGTCCCTAAATGATCACATCAGAGAAGATAACCTAAGTTACAACATGGCAGCTCCCATTGTTTTATAGACACTAAAACATTTACATTTATTTTGTCAATAGTTAAATAGCTAATGAAACTATAAAAATACATCTACATGTTAGTCACAGACTAATCTTTTCTTTGAATGCATCATTCTATCTAGCATTTACTTAGTGTTTAATGTCCCTTTAAGGGCAGACTGAGGGCAGCCTTCAGATGTTAGGATCAAGGATTTAATAATATATCAGATTTAGAAGAGGCAAGTCTGGGATAAGCCTTGAGAGAGTAGTTTCAGATGTATGGAAAGTTCAGTGAAGGTCCCTGATAAGAATTTGATCATGTCAAAGAACCAGGAGAGGATGGCCAGCTGGCTGTTCTTCTTAAACATGTGTCCATGAATTTTTTTAAATATGTAATATAAAAGTTTATTGGTCTCAGAACCATAAAAAAAACAAAAAAAAAACTTGTGGGACTGAAGTGATAAGGAGGGGCTTCTGAAAAAACAAAAAATTTATGCTTACCTGATAAATTTTATCTCTTGTGGTGTATCCAGTCCACGGGGCCTTTCATTACTTGTGGGATATTCTCCTTCCCAACAGGAAGCTGCAAGAGGATCACCCACAGCAGAGCTGTCTATATAGCTCCTCCCCTAACTGCCACCTCCAGTCATTCGACCGAAGACAAGCAAGAGAAAGGAGAAACTATAGGGTGCAGTAGTAAAAATAAAAAACACCTGCCTTAAAATGACAGGTCGGGCCGTGGACTGGATACACCACAAGAGAAATACATTTATCAGGTAAGCATAAATTTTGTTTTCTCTTGTAAGGTGTATCCAGTCCACGGATTCATCCATTACTTGTGGGATACCAATACCAAAGCTATAGGACACGGATGAAGGGAGGGACAAGGCAGGCGCTTAAACGGAAGGCACCACTGCCTGTAAGACCTTTCTCCCAAAAATAGCCTCCAAAGAAGCAAAAGTATCAAATTTGTAGAATTTAGAAAAAGTATGAAGCGAAGACCAAGTCGCCGCCTTACTAATCTGTTCAACAGAAGCCTCATTTTTAAAAGCCCATGTGGAAGCCACCGCTCTAGTGGAATGAGCTGTAATTCTTTCAGGAGGCTGCTGGCCAGCAGTCTCATAAGCTAAGCGGATTATACTTCTTAACCAAAAAGAACGAGAAGTTGCTGAAGCCTTTTGGCCTTTCCTCTGTCCAGAGTAGACAACAAACAATGCAGATGTTTGACGAAAATCTTTAGTAGCTTGTAAATAAAACTTTAAAGCACGAACCACGTCAAGATTGTGTAATAGACGTTCCTTCTTTGAAGAAGGATTAGGACACAGTGACGGAACAACAATCTCCTGATTGATATTCTTATTAGATACCACCTTAGGAAGAAACTCAGGTTTGGTACGCAAAACTACCTTATCTGCATGGAAGATCAGATAAGGGGAATCACACTGCAAGGCAGATATCTCTTCGGCTCGAAGAGTTTCAGAGTTATCTACCAAAAACAGAACTTTCCAAGATAAAAGTTTAATATCTATGGAATGTAGAGGTTCAAACGGAACCCCTTGAAGAACTTTAAGAACTAAATTTAAACTCCATGGCGGAGCAACAGGTTTAAACACAGGCTTGATTCTAACTAAAGCCTGACAAAACGCCTGAACGTCTGGAACATCCGCCAGACGCTTGTGCAAAAGAATAGATAGAGCAGAAATCTGTCCCTTTAAGGAACTAGCTGACAATCCCTTCTCCAATCCTTCTTGGAGAAAAGATAATATCCTGGGAATCCTGACTTTACTCCATGAGTAACCCTTGGATTCACACCAATGAAGATATTTACACCATATCTTATGATAGATTTTCCTGGTGACAGCTTTCGAGCCTGAATTAAGGTATCAATGACCGACTCGGAGAAACCACGTTTTGATAAAAGCAAGCGTTCAATCTCCAAGCAGTCAGACGCAGAGAAATTAGATTTGGATGGTTGAAAGGACCCTGAAGTAGAAGGTCCTGCCTCAGCGGTAGAGTCCATGGTGGAAGGGATGACATGTCCACCAGATCTGCATACCAAGTCCTGCGTGGCCACGCAGGTGCAATCAAAATCACCGAAGCTCTCTCCTGCTTGATCTTGGCAATCAGAGGAGGGAGCAGAGGAAATGGTGGAAACACATAAGCCAGGTTGAAAGACCAAGGCGGTGCTAGAGCATCTATCAGCGCTGCCTTGGGATCCCTGGACCTGGATCCGTAACAAGGAAGCTTGGCGTTCTGACGAGACGCCATGAGATCCAGTTCTGGTTTGCCCCAAAGTTGAATCAACTGTGCAAACACCTCCGGATGGAGTTCCCACTCCCCCGGATGAAAAGTCTGTCTACTCCTGGGATATGGATAGCTGATAGATGGCAAGAGTGAACCTCTGCCCATAGAATTATCTTTGAAACTTCCAACATTGCTAGGGAACTCCTTGTTCCCCCTTGATGGTTGATGTAAGCTACAGTCGTGATGTTGTCCGACTGAAATCTGATGAACCTGACCGCAGCAAGCCGAGGCCAAGCCTGAAGAGCATTGAATATCGCTCTTAGTTCCAGAATGTTTATCGGAAGGAGTGCCTCCTCCTGAGTCCATGAGCCCTGAGCCTTCAGGGAGTTCCAGACTGCACCCCAGCCCAAAAGGCTGGCATCTGTCGTTACTAATTGTCCAATCTGGCCTACGGAAGGTCATACCCTTGGACAGATTGACCCAAGATAGCCACCAGAGAAGAGAATCCCTGGTCTCTTGATCCAGATTTAGTAGAGGGGACAAATCCGTGTAATCCCCATTCCATTGACTGAGCATGCAGAGTTGCAGCGGTCTGAGATGTAGGCGGGCAAACGGCACTATGTCCATTGCCGCTACCATTAAGCCGATTACTCCCATACACTGAGCCACTGAAGGGCGAGAATTTGAATAAAGAACACGGCAGGAATTTAGAAGTTTTGACAACCTGGCCTCTGTCAGGTAAATCTTCATTTCTACAGAATCTATCAGAGTTCCTAGGAAGGAAACTCTTGTGAGAGGGGATAGAGAACTTTTTTCTTCGTGTGTTTCAACATTTGGGTATCATGTCCCTTTAAGCACAACACTTATAATCTAGCCCACAATAGGTGAGAAAACTAGTTTTAAATGGTTGCAATGATATGCAGCAGTTTAAAATATGTATTGTACTGCTGGTGAGGAAGTGGAACATGATATTCTCTGGGTGTGTTTAGGGTTTTCTAGCTGGCCATTTCAAAGCTGGTGAAATTGACTCAGACTTCTATAACATTTAGATGATATTAGTGAAATGCAGATAACATATTAAATATATCAATGTCTGTATGGGACCTGGCGATTTGAAAATTCGACGCCTGTATTAGAATGTCGTCTAGGTAAAGGGCTACTGCTATACCCCGCGTTCTTAGGACCGCTAGGAGTGACCCCAGAACCTTTGTAAAGATTTGTGGTGCCGTAGCTAACCCAAAGGGAAGAGCCACAAACTGGTAATACCTGTCTAGCAAGGCGAACCTGAGAAACTGATGATGATCTCTGTGTATCGGAATGTGCAGATAAGCATCCTTTAAGTCCACGGTAGTCATACATTGACCCTTCTGGATCATAGGTAGGATGGTTCGAATAGTCTCCATCTTGAAGGATGGGACCCTGAGAAATTTGTTTAGGATCTTGAGATCTAAGATTGGTCTGAAGGTTCCCTCTTTCTTGGGAACCACAAACAGATTTGAATAGAAGCCTAGCCCCTGTTCCTCCTTTGGAACTGGGTGGATCACTCCCATAACTAGGAGGTCTTGAACACAATGTAAGAATGCCTCTCTATTTATCTGGTTTGCAGATAATTGTGAGAGATTAAATCTTCCTTTTGGGGAAGAAGCTTTGAAGTCCAGAAGATATCCCTAGGACACAATTTCCAACGCCCAGGGATCCTGGACATCTCTTGCCCAAGCCTGGGCGAAGAGAGAAAGTCTGCCCCCTACTAGATCCGTTATCGGATCGGGGGCTGATCTTTCATGCTGTCTTAGAGGCAGCAGCAGGTTTTTTGGACTGCTTTCCTTTGTTCCAAGCCTGGTTATGTCTCCAGACCGGCTTGGAATGGGCAAAATTTCTCTCTTGTTTTGTATTAGAGGAAGTTGAAGCTGCGCCACTCTTGAAGTTTCGAAAGGCACGAAAATTAGGCTGTTTGCTCCTTAATTTGTTGGACCTATTCTGAGGAAGGGCGTGACCTTTTCCTCCAGTAATATCAGAAATGATCTCCTTCAGTCCAGGCCCGAATAGGGTCTGCCCCTTGAAGGGAATGTTGAGAAGCTTAGACTTTGAAGTAACGTCAGCTGACCAGGATTTAAGCCATAGCGCCCTACGCGCCTGAATAGCAAAACCTGAGTTCTTAGCTGTTAGTTTGGTTAAATGAACAACGGCGTCAGAAACAAATGAATTGGCTAGCTTAAGAGCTTTAAGCTTGTCAAGGATATCATCCAATGGGGTTTCTACCTGTAGAGCCTCTTCTAGAGACTCAAACCAGAAGGCCGCAGTAGCAGTGACAGGGGCAATGCATGCAAGGGGCTGGAGAATAAAACCCTGTTGAAAAAAAAAATTCTTAAGGTAACCCTCCAATTTCTTATCCATTGGATCTAGAAAAGCACAATTGTCTTCGACAGGGATAGTTGTACGCTTCGCTAGAGTAGAAACTGCTCCCTCCACCTTAGGGACCGTTTGCCACAAGTCCCGTGTAGCGGCATCTATGGGAAACATCTTTTTAAAAACAGGAGGGGGAGAGAACGGTACACCTGGTCTATCCCATTCCTTAGTAATAATTTCTGAAAACCTCTTAGGTATTGGAAAAACATCAGTGTAAACAGGCACTGCATAGTATTTATCCAATTTACACAATTTCTCTGGGACTAAAATGGCGTCACAGTCACCCAGAGTTGCTAAAACCTCCCTGAGCAACATGCGGAGGTGTTCAAGCTTAAATTTAAATGTAGACATATCAGAATCAGGTTGAAGTGTCTTCCCCGAGTCAGAAAAATCACCCACAGATAGAAGCTCTCCTTCTTCGGCTTCTGCACATTGTGAGGGTATATCAGACATAGCTACTAAAGCGTCAGAGAGCTCTGTATTTGTTCTAGCCCCAGAGCTGTCTCGCTTTCCTTGTAACCCTGGCAGTTTGGACAATACTTCTGTAAGAGTATGATTCATAACTGCCGCCATGTCTTGTAAAGTATACGCAATGGGTGCGCTAGATGTACTTGGCGCCCCTTGAGCGGGAGTTAAAGGCTCTGACACGAGGGGAGAGTTAGTCGGCATAACTTCCCCCTTGTCAATTTCCTCTGGTGATAAATCTTTTAAAGCCAGAATATGGTCTTTATAACTTATAGTAAGATCAGTGCATTTGGTACACATTGTAAGAGGGGGTTCCACAATGGCTTCTAAACATAATGAACAAGGAGTTTCCTCTATGTCAGACATGTTTAATAGACTAGTAATGAGACCAGCAAGCTTTGAAAACACTTTAGTTAATGTGAAAAAGCAGATATAAAAAACAGTACTGTGCCCTTAAGGGAAAAAAACAAACACAAAAACTGCAAAACAGTGAAAAAAGCAGTTAACTCTATGAAATTTTTACAGTGTATATAAAAGACTAAAATAGCATTGCACCCACTTGCAAATGGATGATTAACCCCTCAGGTTCAAAAACGAAGCAAAAAAACGGTAAAAACCGTTATAACAGTCACAAGCAAACTGCCACAGCTCTACTGTGGCTCCTACCTTCCCATAAAACGACTTTTGTAGGCACAAAAACCCTTTACAGAGATCCAATATGTCAGGGAACTCCTTCAGGGAAGCTGGATGTCTCAGAATGTAAAAACAACTGCGCAATTAGAGCACAAAAATAGGCCCCTCCCACCATGCACACAAAGTCAGAGGGCCTTAAAAAACTATTCCTAGGAGTAAAATAACAGCCATGTGGAAAACTCGGCCCCAAATAAAGATTTATCACCTCAGTAAAAAACTTTCTTTATATATATGCTAACATTTTACATACTAAGCCATAATAGAAAGTAATATGAAAATTACCCTTTACTGCAAGCATGATGCCAGTCGTTTATTAAATCACTGCAATCAGGCTTACCTTAACTATATCAGGCACTGTCAGCATTTTCTAGTTCTTATCATCCTCTAGAAAAAAAATATACTGAACATACCTCAGGGCAGTTAATTCTGCAGGCCGTTCTCCCAGCTGAAGTTTCCCCATACTCTTCAGTTATGTGTGAGAACAGCAGTGGACCTTAGTTACAACCTGCTAAGATCATCAAAAACATCAGGCAAATTCTTCTTCTAATTTCTGCCTGAGGTAAAAAAACAGTACAACGCCGGCACCGTTTAAAAATAAACTTTTGATTGAAGATAAACTACACTAATTCACCACATCTCTCTAGCTACATCCCTTGTCGAGAGCTGCAAGAGAATGACTGGAGGTGGCAGTTAGGGGAGGAGCTATATAGACAGCTCTGCTGTGGGTGATCCTCTTGCAGCTTCCTGTTGGGAAAGAGGATATCCCACAAGTAATGGATGAATCCGTGGACTGGATACACCTTACAAGAGAAAAAGTATTGGTTTGAAGGTTCTAGGTTTCACCAAGTAAAGGAATGGCATTAACCATTTGGTCATAAATCATCTTCTATTCTTGCTCTGTCATGAGTGACATTAAAGGATGTATAATGTTGAGGCTGTACATTTAGAACTGAATAATGACCTAAAGCCATTTTCTCTTTATAGGGTATATTTGTACAGTTGGTGCAGGTGAATTCTCCAGCTGCTCTGGTTGGATTGCGGTTTGGAGATCAGATTTTGCAAATTGATGGTCAGAGTTGTGCAGGGTGGAGTGCTGACAAAGCTCATAAAGCATTAAAAAAAGCAGGACAAGACAGGATCAGTCTGGTAGTGCGTGACCGGTAAGTCTTGCAACCCAAGAAACTAGTCTAATTTAAAGAACTGTGATGTAACTTGTCTAGATGGTATATTTATTGGCATAACCCCCTGAATTTTAAAAACATCTGTATTGAGCAAATGTTCTGTTTACAGGCCCTTCCAGCGCACTGTCACCCTACAGAAGGACAGTAATGGACATGTTGGATTCATACATAAGAAAGGTCTAATTACCTCTTTGGTAAAAGATGGATCTGCTGCCAGGAATGGGTTGCTTACTAACCACTACCTATGTGAAGTAAATGGGCAGAATGTGATTGGGCTCAAGGTAAATTTGTGTATCATGAAGCATGAATATGAATATTTTAGTTACTGTGCATATTGTTGGCCCCACCAACATATTTTTTTTTTTTTTTTTAGGATCGTCAGATTGGGGAAATTTTGACATCATGTGGACAATCAGTCACAGTTACAGTGATACCTAGTGTCATCTATGAACACATTATTAAACGGTAAGATAGGATTTAATCAGTTTTAATACTGACAAAGCAGACTTGTGTTGGTTGGGTATTACATGATATATTGGATTATACTGATGGACTCTTCTGCAAGACAAAATGGCCGCTGGGTGCATGACCAGTGTAATAATATTAGTGGCAATGGGTGTAAATCTTTGCACAGAAAAAGGTGACAGGGTGGGTAAAGAGACTTTGAAAGATTGTTGGCTGGGAAAAGTGCACTTATTCTGGTAGTGGAAGAACATGCAATAGTTGGCAATGGACTTAAATGTTTTTTGTTTTTTTTGCCTCATCTAGAATGTCCTCAGGGCTGCTAAAATCATCCATGGACCACTCTATTCCTGAAGTATGAGACAATCCCCAAATGGAAACCTTATCTATGGTGTTTGGAGCAGGAAAACATGGCAAACTCCAGGATTTAGGATACATCCTTTATTACCATTTGCACATAGAGCACTTTGTATAACCAACTCAAATACTGCATCAGCTCCCAAATAAAACAGTGTGTTACACGGGCTGTTATTACTGTATCTCAGTACAGTAACATTCAAAATGAAAACAATATGGCTAATTCAAAATTTAAGTTATTTCTGTACTTATGTTTGTTTTGCTCTTCTTTGTGGCCCTATTATATTTTTACAGTACACTAGTTCTCCCGCCCATTTTCATGTCGCTGCGAGGGCAGAGTTTCTCAGGATTTAAGATGGGACAATTAGCAGTTTAAACATTATGGTTTACACAGATGTGTTCATACAAGATGTTGATCTTTGAACAAAGACAGATGGACAACTGCTCCTATCAAAATTACAGAACTAAATATATAGAAATGTATTTACATTAAAAAGATGGATTTGAACATTTATATGGAAAAAATAATCCTATGCCTTGAAATTAATATATTAAACTTGTATATAAAAAACAACAAACTTTCCATCTGTTATTTGTGTGTCAGATATCCTCCAAAGAGCAAGTGACAGACAGACCATGTCATGTGGCTCAGGCCAGTTTAATACATTCAGCAGAACAGATAGCAGACAATAAGCAGCAACATCAAAAATATATAGCTCTGTCTATATATAGATTTATAAGTTAATTTATTCTAATTTCTGATAGATAAACCTGAAAGCAAAGCTTAGTGGCTCTCACATTCACCAGGAATCGAGTGACTGCATTGGAACGGCCCAGAAACTTCAATGTGATGTGCTCGACAGGTTCATTTGTCACCCCACCCCTTCTATTTTATTTTCACTGCTGGTGAAGTATGATGGCACAGAGCATGACCAGCACCTACCCTGGCACACCAACAGCCAACATATTAATCTGAACCAAAATGCCATAGCCTTCTGTTTATTAATGAGGCACCGACACTCCTCCAGGGAGAGGCAAGCCTGTAACCTCATGCACCCAAACAACACATGACAATGTACCAACGCACAATATATTACAGTGACTAGATGCTGAACACAGGAGACAGAATATGGCCAGCATCAACCTGTGCCTAGTAGGACAGCAACACATACTGCCCTGCAGTATTACAGTAGGCTATGGGGAGGGGGTGTATGTACACCTAGAAGGAACAAGTTTGTGTAAGCACACTCAAAGAAAACTGGGGTTTGGTTACACAGATAGGACATAAAGGTGAATTTGTATGTGCATACTCTGGCAATATTTACTTAGTGCAAACAAAAGTGTACAACAAACACTTGTCCTAACCTACATTCACACCTCTATAGAGCACAAGCTCACACTCCTAACTCAAGCACACACACACACCTCTATAGAGCACAAGCTCACACTCCTAACTCAAGCACACACATCTATGGAACTGTTTGATACAGGAAGGAAATGTGACAAAAAATGTTTAACAAATAAATACAGTAAAAGGAAATAGTTGCTCTTCAGCAGAAAAACCTCATTAAAAGCAGCACAACTCCAGCCATCAAGACTACAGCTGTTAAGGAAATAATGGAGAGCAGGCATTGAACTGGAAAACATAGACCAAGAAGTGGAGACCTGGGACATAAATAAGAACAGGGGCAATAACTAAAATCATAAGGCACAAATTCAGGACTGGCTGGCCAAGAACTGTAACAATCAAAGTTCCTCTTCTAGTTATTTGCCGGATTGTCCTGTTTCAGGGCTGGTAAATGCCAGTTGTGAGCCTGCTGTTTTCTGCTTGAGGCAACTAGGTGCAGAACTGAAGAAGGAACCAAGTGTGTCATAAGAACAGCACCAAGTATGGAAGGATTATTAGGACATACAGAGTAGAATGTGAAGCACCTGGACAAAGACAGAAGACTAGTTCAGCTGAGCACAATGTGCATTTTCTATCCCATGACTATGGCTTTTACCGTGTCACCTAACGCTACATTTTTTTTCTATTAATTTATGAGCATCTAGGCACAAATCATTTGTTTTTTTATCCCACATACATGATACATTGGATAAAAGCCAAAATGTGCCTCATCCCAAATGTGTAACCTTACAGTAGTGAACAGGGCATATGACATGGGACAGCAAACTAGACAGATGTACACACAATTACTGTGAGCAGACTTGGCTGATCACATGCAGCAACCCATACATACATGTGTTTTTAGACAAGTAACTTTTGAAAACAAGCTTTCTAGATGTGACATAAAAATATTTTTTTTTCTCACTGGTCCAAAGAAACCATGCTTACCTATAATGAACACACTGACCCCTAGATAAAGCATGTGATCTTCACCTGTAATCATTCCACTGCTAGTGTCAGGGAGATGTAACCCCACCATGCAGCTCTCACTGATCTACTTATCCACTTTCCTTCCCCCAACCAACAATGATCCCTTGGGGCACAATAATGCATAGCCCCTCAAAGTGCTAAGTTACATGTCTAATGGTAAAGTCAGGGTTGGCCAGGGGTGGCATTGACAGGACGACAACTGATTCTGCGAATTGAGTGTAGGGCAACTGAGCAGCAACCTCGCATCAGAGAGCTGATGTTGTAAACAGGCTGCCCCTGACGCCTCTGTGCACGGCACAGCCAGGCCACAGTGGGTACCACAGGAATTAATACAGCCATTAGGTCTACCACAAAGTGACGACTCCAGTAGGTAAGGGGTGCATCTGCCTCATCTGCTCCAGCTTCTGCACCAGAGGCTCCATCTGTGACCAGCACAACACAACTGGTTTCTGAGGTTGTAGGGGTTTCTCCCAGCTCCTTGGTTTCATTACTGGTTGGACTGCTAGATGACTGCAGTACCTTCTCTATGAGGATTTCTGTCTCTGGAGACTCTGTAACAATATCTGTTTGCACCCCACAGTCACTCATACTGCTTGCCTGAACAGCAGCTTCCACACACAGTGGGGGGTACTGAGCTTCTGGACAAATAAGTCCTTCTCCAAGGCAGAATTCTGTGCCAGAAGACACTGCACTGCTGTCATCAGGGGCCGCAAAACCACTGTCACCAGTATCAGAGTGACGTTTCCCTGCAGGAGCCTCACTGAGCTTGGTGTAAGTTGAGCTTCGTGTCAGAGATCGAGCAGGGGAGTCTCCTGTAGAACCACCACCCTCTGCTCCATGGGGGGCACCATCCTGTGCCAGCTCCACACTCTGTAGTAGAGTCTCCAATTTCCGATTTTGCAGGTTTATGTCACTGAAATATTGCTGGATCCCAGAGTCATCGTCTCCAAGACGACTCCGAATATTGTCCATGACATCACGCAACTGCTGAATCTCACGTTGAGCTGCCTTTAGAGCTAACTGGGCCTCCACTCGGTGACACTCCTCTTCTATCCAATCCTCTTGCATCCGGCTCAGCTGCGATCTCAACTCATCCACCTCAGAATCTCTAAGCCAGCAAGATGGGAAAAAGAGAAAAGTGTAAGAGCAGGTGCATTTAAAAAAACAGCAGACATGCATTAGTGTGGCAATAAGGATACAAGAAAGAGAAGAGCAATAGGATAGGCACAACAAGTTAGAGCGAGAGAAACCATGTGTGGAGGAGAGTAAGCATGACACAGAAAGAGACAATGTCATAGAGAGCAATCACGTATGAGTGACAGCAATCATATACCAATGGGGAGAAAGATGCAGGAAATGAGGCAAAAGGTAAGCTAGCATTAGAAATAAGTACACTCCCAAGACTGCATGTGAAAGGGGGCGAATGCGAGCAGGAGACAGCATTTGGGAGCACACAAGAATGTAAACACATCAGAGTTTAATCATGCCACAGCGGTTTCAAACACAGCAATGAGGACCTATACAAGATCTAGATATAATGCAAAAGAATGAGAGGGAGTAGGTGGGCATGAGGGAAAATCTGATATGCAAGAGAGATCAGATACAACAGGATAATGCATGGTGGAATAGTGGCTAGAGGGTGCTGGTGCAACAGTAGGAAAGAAAGAAGGGAAGATAAAGAAAGACGAAAGATGAAAAAAAATAAGGGACACAATATACAAAACAGCAATCAAGGGGGACAGAGCACAGAAAGCAGAAACATTGTGTGCAGAAAAGAAGAAGAAAATATGCAAAGGAAGGAAGGAAGACTGAAAATGATAACTGAAGAGGGAGAAGGCTGAAAGGATATAGGGGTGGGCAGTGAAAGACACAACCGATAAAGGGGTCTGGAAACAAAAGTATATGATTTAAAATAAAGGCAGAACATAAACAGAAAATGGATGCAGAATGAGGTGGAGGATAACAGTGCAGAGAAAATCAAACATTTACCTGGGATGACCATTTTGGACACCACTGTCTTCGCTCACCTCTCATGTAGAACGTCCTGTATGTCCTTGAGACGTGCCCGCAGGTGCCGGATACACACCTCTTTTTGTTGCAGGGGGGTGAGATATTGCTCTGGGGTTGGTGGTTTGATGCCATGGTTTTCACTGCACAGGGTGTATTTAGAGTAGCGTCTGTGAGGGAAACAGAGAACTAAGATACTATAAATGACCACAAGCAGATTGTGTCTGGAGGCTATGGTACCAAAACTGCCAGACCCAAAAGAATGTGTTCAGTGTAGATTTACATCAGGTGAAAGGAAATTTAAAGGGGGCAT